>NC_092724.1:56311340-56470296 GCF_047496885.1 Scyliorhinus torazame
TGGAATTGGACCCAGATCCCTTGAGCTGTGAGGCAGCAATGCTAACCACTGTGCCATCCCTGAGAGAGCAAGAGAAAGAGAGAAGGAAAGGGGAGAGAAGAGGAGAGGTGGGTGGGGTGGGATGGGGGAAAGGGGGAAAAGAAAGAGACAGAGCCAGAGGAAGAGAGAGAAAGACGGGGAGAGGGAAAGGGGGGGGGGGGGAAGAGAGAAAAAGACGGGAGAGAGAAAAAGAGGGGGAGAGAGAAAAAGAGGGGGAGAGAGAAAATGAGGGGGAGAGAGAAAATGAGGGGTAAAGAAAGAGAGGGGGAGAGAGAGTGGGTGAGAAAGAGAAGGGGTGAGAAAGAGAGGGGGAGAGAAAGAGAGGAGGAGGGAGGTAGAGAGATAGAGGGGGGGAGAGAGGTAGAGGGGGGAGAGAGGTAGAGGAGGGAGAGAGGTAGAGGGGTGAGAGAGGTAGAGGGGTGAGAGAGATAGAGGGGTGAGAGAGATAGAGGGGTGAGAGAGGTGGGGAAGATTAGAGGGGGAGAGAGGTGGAGAGGGAGAGAGAAAGGGGGCGAGAGCGGAGAGAGGTAGGGAGAGCGGTGGGGAGAGCGGTGGGGAGAGTGAGAGGGAGAAAGAGAGGGAGAAAGAGAGGGAGAAAGAGAGGGAGAAAGAGAGGGAGAAAGAGAGGGAGAAAGAGAGGGAGAGCAAGTAAGAGAATGGGAGAGAAAAAGAGAGGGGAACAGAGAGAGGGCGAGGTAGATGATGAGAGAGAAAGGGGAAGAGAGAGAGAGGTAGAAAAGAGAGGGAAAGAGAGAGGGGGAGCGAGAGAGAGATGTGAGAGGGAGAGATAAAGGGGCTGGTTTAGCACACTGGGCTAAATCGCTGGCTTTTAAAGCTGACCAAGGCAGGCCAGCAGCACGGTTCAATTCCCGTACCAGCCTCCCCGAACAGGCGCTGGAATGTGGCGACTCGGGGCTTTTCACAGTAACTTCATTTGAAGCCTACTCGTGACAATAAGTGATTTTCATTTTCATTCATTTCATTTCATTCATAAAGGGGGTGAGGTAGAGAAGGGGGCGAGAGGGGGAATGAGAGAGGGGGCGAGAGAGAGGGGGGGGCGAGAGAGAGGGGGGGCGAGAGAGAGGGGGGGCGAGAGAGAGGGGGGGCGAGAGAGAGGGGGGGCGAGAGAGAGGGGGGGCGAGAGAGAGGGGGGGGCGAGAGAGAGGGGGGGCGAGAGAGAGGGGGGGCGAGAGAGAGGGGGGGCGAGAGAGAGGGGGGGCGAGAGAGAGGGGGGGCGAGAGAGAGGGGGGGCGAGAGAGAGGGGGGGCGAGAGAGGGGGGGGCGAGAGGGGGGGGGCGAGAGGGGGGGGCGCGAGAGAGGGGGGGCGCGAGAGAGGGGGGCGCGAGAGAGGGGGGTGCGAGAGAGGGGGGCGCGAGAGAGGGGGGTGCGAGAGAGGGGGGTGCGAGAGAGGGGGGTGCGAGAGAGGGGGGTGCGAGAGAGGGGGGTGCGAGAGAGGGGGGTGCGAGAGAGGGGGCCGAGAGAGGGGGCCTAGAGAGTGAGGGGGGCGTGAGGGAGGCGGCGAGAGCGGGAGACAAGAGGGGGTGCAGAGAAGAGGGCGAGAGGGGGCGGGCGAGTCAGGGGAGCGAGAGAGGGGGGCGAGAGTGGGGGCCGAGAGAGGGGGGCAAGAGAGGGGGTGCAGAGAGGAGGGCGAGAGGGGGCGGGCGAGTCAGGGGGGTGAGAGAGGGGGGGCGAGAGAGGGGGCGAGAGAGGGGGGTGAGAGAGGGGGGCGAGAGAGGGGGGCGAGAAAGGGGGGCGAGAAAGGGGGGGGTGAGAGAGTGGTGCGAGAGAGTGGTGCGAGAGAGTGGTGCGAGAGAGGGGGGCGAGATAGGGGGGCGAGATAGGGGGGCGAGAGAGGGTGTGAGAGAGGGGGGCGAGAGGGGGGGGGGCGAGTGAGGGGGGGCGAGAGAGGGGGGCGAGAGAGGCTGGGGCGAGAGAGGGGAGTGCGAGGGGGGCGAGAGAGGGGGCCGAGAGAGGGGGGTGAGAGAGTGGTGCGAGAGAGGGGGGCGAGAGAGGGGGGCGAGAGAGGGGGGCGAGAGAGGGGGGCGAGAGAGGGGGGCGAGAGAGGGGGGCGAGAGAGGGGGTGAGAGAGGGGGGGGCGAGAGAGGGGGGGGCGCGAGGGGGGGGGGAGACAGGGGGGGCGAGACAGGGGGGGGCGAGACAGGGGGGGCGAGACAGGGGGGGCGAGACAGGGGGGGCGAGACAGGGGGGGCGAGACAGGGGGGGCGAGACAGGGGGGGCGAGACAGGGGGGGCGAGACAGGGGGGGCGAGACAGGGGGGGCGAGACAGGGGGGGGCGAGACAGGGGGGGCGAGACAGGGGGGGCGAGACAGGGGGGGCGAGACAGGGGGGGCGAGACAGGGGGGGCGAGACAGGGGGGGCGAGAGAGGGGGGGGCGAGAGAGGGGGGGGGCGAGAGAGGGGGGGGCGAGAGAGGGGGGGGCGAGAGAGGGGAGGCGAGAGAGGGGTGCGAGAGAGGGGTGCGAGAGAGGGGTGCGAGAGAGGGGCGAGAGAGGGGGCCGAGAGAGGGGGCCGAGAGGGGGCCGAGAGAGGGGGCGAGTGAGGGGGACGACAGGGGATGTGTGGGAGGCGGCGAGAGCGGGAGACAAGAGGAGGTGCAGAGAGGAGGGCGAGTGGGGGGGCCTGAGTGAGGGGGGCGAGAGAGGGGGGCGAGAGAGGGGGGCGAGAGAGGGGGCGAGAGAGGGGGGCGAGAGAGGAGTGCAAGGGAGGAACGTGAGAGAGGGGGGGCGACTTGTGGTGTGTGGAAAGGGGGATGAGAGGGGGCGGAAGAGGGGTTGTGAGAGAGGGGTTACAAGAGAGGGGGGTGAGAGGGGGCAGGGCGAGAGAGGGCGGGGCAAGAGAGGGGGGGCGAGGGAGGGGCGAGGGAGGGGCGAGGGAGGGGCGAGGGAGGGGCGAGGGAGGGGCGAGGGAGGGGCGAGGGAGGGGCGAGGGAGGGGCGAGGGAGGGGCGAGGGAGGGGCGAGGGAGGGGGTGAGAGAGGGGGGTCGAAAGAGGGGGGCAAGAGAGGGAGGGCGAGAGAGGGGGGGCGAGAGAGAGGGGGGCGAGTGAGGGGTGCGAGAGAGGGGGGCGAGAGAGGGGGGCGAGAGAGGGGGGCGAGAGAGGGGTGCGAGAGAGGGGTGCGAGAGAGGGGGTGAGAGAGGGGGTGAGAGAGGGGGTGAGAGAGGGGGGCGAGGGGGGGGCGTGAGAGGGGGGGAGGGGGGGGCGAGCGAGGGGGGGCGAGTTAGGGTGGCGCGAGTTAGGGTGGCGCAAGAGGGAGGGGCGAGAGAGGGGGGCGAGAGAGGGGGGCGAGAGAGGGGGGCGAGAGAGGGGGGCGAGAGAGGGGGGCGAGAGAGGGGGGGCGAGAGAGGGGGGGCGAGAGAGGGGGGGCGAGAGAGGGGGGCGAGAGAGGGGGGCGAGAGAGGGGGGCGAGAGAGGGGGGGCGAGAGAGGGGGGGCGAGAGAGGGGGGGGGGAGAGAGGGGGGGCGAGAGAGGGGGGGGCGAGAGAGGGGGGGCGAGAGAGGGGGGGCGAGAGAGGGGGGGCGAGAGAGGGGGGGCGAGAGAGGGGGGGCGAGAGAGGGGGGGCGAGAGAGGGGGGCGAGAGAGGGGGGCGAGAGAGGGGGGGCAAAAGAGGGGGGGCGAGAGAGGGGGGGTGAGAGAGGGGGGGTGAGAGAGGGGGTGCGAGAGAGTGGGGCAAGAGAGGGGGGCAAGAGAGGGGGGCAAGAGAGGGGGGCAAGAGAGGGGGCACAGAGAGGGTGTGCGAGAGAGGGGGGCAAGAGAGGGAGGTGAGAGAGGGAGGCGAGAGAGGAGTGCAAGAGAGGGGGGTGAGAGAGAGGCGGCGTATTGGGGTGTAAGTAAAGGGGGATGAGAGGGGGCGGCAGAGGGGTTGTAAGAGAGGGGGTGAGAGGGGGCGGGGCGAGAGGGGGCGGGGCGAGAGGGGGCGGGGCGAGAGGGGGGGGGCGAGAGAGGGGGCGAGAGAGGGGGCGAGAGAGGGGGCGAGAGAGGGGGGGTGAGGGAGGGGGGCGAGAGAGGGGGCGAGAGAGGGGGGCGAGAGAGGGGGCGAGAGAGGGGGCGAGAGAGGGGGCGAGAGAGGGGGGGCGAGAGAGGGAGGGCGAGAGAGGGGGCGAGAGAGGGGGGCGAGAGAGGGGGCGAGAGAGGGGGGCGAGAGAGGGGGCGAGAGAGGGGGCGAGAGAGGGGGGGCGAGAGAGGGAGGGCGAGAGAGGGGGGCGAGAGAGAGGGGGGCGAGAGAGGGGGGGCGCGAGAGGAGGGCCGAGAGAGGGGGGGCGAGAGAGGGGGGGCGAGAGAGGGGGGGCGAGAGAGGGGGGGCGAGAGAGGGGGGGGGGCGAGACAGGGGGGGGGCGAGAGAGGGGGGGCGAGAGAGGGGGGGGGCGAGAGAGGGGGAGGCGAGAGAGGGGGGCGAGAGGGGGGGCGAGAGAGGGGGGCGAGAGAGGGGGGCGAGAGAGGGGGGCGAGAGAGGGGGGCGAGAGAGGGGGGCGAGAGAGGGGGGCGAGAGAGGGGGGCGAGAGAGGGGGGCGAGAGAGGGGGGCGAGAGGGGGGGGCGAGAGGGGGGGGCGAGAGGGGGGGGCGAGAGGGGGGGTGCGAGAGAGGGGGGGGCGAGAGAGGGGGGGGCGAGAGAGGGGGGGGCGCGAGAGGAGGGCCGAGAGAGGGGGGGCGAGAGAGGGGGGGGAGGCGAGAGAGGGGGGGGCGAGAGAGGGGGGGGCGAGAGAGGGGGGGGCGAAAGAGGGGGGCGAGAGAGGGGGGCGAGAGAGGGGGGGCGAGAGAGGGGGGCGAGAGAGGGGGGCGAGAGAGGGGGGCGAGAGAGGGGGGCGAGAGAGGGGGGCGAGAGGGGGGGTGCGAGAAGGCGGGCGAGAGGGGGGGGTGAGAGCACATGAATATGAATGCACCGTCTGAAGAGTTCAGCCTCTGTTCAATTCAAAACACCCAAGCCTCCTGGCTGTGATGGTGGAGGGACCATGCCTTCAGGAACCAGCCAGTAGTCACAGCTGTGACCCCGCTGTTATCAGACTCCTCAACGACCCTTTTATGGACTAACCTGATTAACACTACACTCCTGTATGCTTCACCTGATGCCGGTGTTACGTAGTTACATTATGGACCTTGTTTTGCCCTATTATGTATTTTCTTTTCTTTTCATGAACTTAATCATCTGTTGAGCTGCTCGCAGAAAAATGCTTTCCACTGTACCTCGGTACACGTGACAATAAACCAAAATCCAAATCCAAATCAGGGTTTGGAGGGGGCCCTCGCATGACCCACTGCGAGCTCTCCAAAATCACGTCCTGTTTTGAGCATATCACATTGTCCTGGATATGGTCCATGTCAACGTCAGCAGCTTATTTTGCCAACTGGAAATCTCAGTCAGCGCATGAAAGGGGCCGATTATCATTAATTCCCCTTAAAGCAGTGGGCAGCCGATCGACCCCGAGCTGTCATCATTGAAAAGGGACTTGGGGTCAGGGTGAAGACAGGGAATCCCGGTGTGGAGGCCAGCGGCTCGAGATTATCCATCTGCCCACCTCTGATCTCGCCGCCAAACTGGTTGAAAATCCAGGGGTCAGCTCTGGCTTAGTGGGTAGCAGATGCATGCCCCCATCGTAAAGTTGTGGGATTCGGATACTTGAGCAATAAAACAAAATCAAAAATACTGAAGATGCCGCACTTCCGAAGCATTAGATCAATGATCTTTGTCTCTGTTTTTCTTTCAGCGTGTGCTTCCCGGCCTGCTGCCTGTTTCAGGCATTTTCTATCTTTGTTTCGTACTTCAAACACAAAATCCAGACTGAGCACCATTGCAGTACTGAGGGACTGCTTCATAGTCTGAGGTGCCATCTAAACTGCCGCTAAACTCAAACCCATACATCCTCTCGGGGTGGATGTGGGTGTTTGTTTCTCGCAAAATAAGCAAGACGGTTCTCTCTGGTATCCGGGCTAATAGGTAACGGTAAAGTCGCCATCGTCCCAGATGACTATCGGCTGCTTTACCCTTTGAGGGGGAGAGCTGAGTGGCGGTGATTTGACCTGAGGATCACCTCAGGCAAGGGGCAAGTTTGAAAAGGCAGGGCCTTCATGAATAACCTTATTCGGTACAAGAACTGAACCCGTGCTGCTGGCCTCGCTCTGCAACACAAACCAGCTGTCTAGCCAAGTGAGCTAAACCGGTCCCCTGGCTAATAGTCATCCTTCAATAAATCTCACTGAAACAAGTTATCTGGTCCTTATCCCTCTGTTTGTGAGATCCTGCTGTGCACTAAAATGGCTGCCAGATTTCACATATTGCAACACTTCACTGGTTGTAAAGCACATTGGGATGTCGATGAGGTTGTGAAAGTTGCTTAATAAATGCAACGGCGATGCTCATTCCAAGAATCTTCTCCGTTTGGTTTATTCTAAACATCCATGCAGTAGGTTAGAAGTGTGAGATGCTGCAGGCATCATTAATCTTCACAGGCTTAGGCAAGCTGTTAGTGGATACCCACTGTGAGATGCTCCTCAGTTTGTTAGATCATGCATGTGGTGTTGGGTGTTCTAACACACAGAAGAGCCAACACAGTTGCATATGGTACAACACTTGTTTATTTAAACTCACTATTTACAACTTGGTCTTTGCACTCTGCACGTGGGGGGCTCCCTGCTTGTGGTGTTTCAACAGCTCTTTCATGCTTCCTTCTCCCCAGACCTACTGACCTCCAGGTGTCGTGCTCGTGCTTTTTATGTGGTTGGTGTTCTTGTCTGTGATTGGTTGTGGTGTTGTGTACTCTGATTTGCCTGTTAGTGTGTCCATCATGATGTGTGTGTTTGAATATCATGACATCCCCCCTTTTTACAAAGATATGTGCCTACGTGGTAATAAATATGATCGTGACGTGAGTGCATCTAAGAGTGTGTGTGTGTCGTGTGCAGCATGTGTCTATGACGGAACTATGTACATGGGGCGATGTCGAGTGCGTCACATGAATCCAGTTGTACCATAACATAACAGAAATGCGAACGAGAGAAGAAGAAAAAAAAATTTTGAACAGTTGTCCAGTCAGACGACATCTGGAACGATAA
Source organism: Scyliorhinus torazame (assembly GCF_047496885.1). Lineage (NCBI taxonomy): Eukaryota > Metazoa > Chordata > Chondrichthyes > Carcharhiniformes > Scyliorhinidae > Scyliorhinus > Scyliorhinus torazame. The sequence goes on from NC_092724.1 coordinate 56,318,443, forward strand.
ACAACAACAGGTTATCATGTAAAATTGTCCAACTTATTAAACATATGAACTGTATTATAAGTCCATTCTAATGGGTTTGCGACGAATTCGGGTTGACCGCCTTAAGGGTGGATCAAGAACCACCGGCTGCTGTGCAGGCATGGCCATGGGTGGCGATGGAAAGGGCGTGATGTGCGGCAGCTCCACAAAGTCATCCTCGGAAGCCTGTTGAGGATCTGGCGTGTTGTGTGGCTGTGAACGTGGAAGTCGGCGAAGGGCGCGCCGATTGCGGCGACGCACGGAACCATCCGGCATGCGAACCAGGAACGAGCGGGGAGCCACTTGTCGGAGGACTTCGGCCGGTGCTGACCAGCCACCATACGGTTGATGGACGCGTACTTTGTCTCCGGAGGACAGGGGGGGCAGGTCCGTCGCTCGTGTGTCGTACCGACCTTTCTGGCGATCACGCTGCAGTTGCATGTCCCGAAGAACCGCCTCATGGTCTGTTGTCGGTGCCAGGACGGAAGGTACCGTCGTCCTGAGGGAGCGACCCATTAGTAGCTGCGCTGGCGAGAGGCCCGTGGATAACGGGGCCGATCGATAGGCCAGCAAGGCAAGGTTAAAGTCCGATCCGGCATCAGCCGCCTTGCACAGGAGCCGCTTTGCGATGTGGACACCCTTTTCAGCCTTCCCGTTCGATTGTGGATGCAGAGGGCTGGATGTCACATGAGTGAAACCATATGCTGCGGCAAAGGACGACCATTCACGGCTGGCAAAACAAGGTCCATTGTCTGACATGACAGTCCTTGGAATGCCATGGCGAGCAAACGTTTCCTTGCAGGCCCCAATGACTGCGGACGACGTCAGATCATGGAGAGGCATGACTTCCGGGTAGTTTGAGAAGTAGTCTATAATAACAATGTAATCTCTGCCGAGCGCGTGAAATAGGTCAACACCCACCTTCGCCCAGGGGGACGTCACCATCTCGTGTGGTAGAAGTGTTTCCGGAGGTTGCGCCGGCTGAAACCTCTGACAGGTTGTGCAGTTGAGCACCATGTTGGCTATGTCTTCATTAATACCCGGCCAATATACCGCCGCCCGGGCCCTTCGTCTGCATTTTTCGACACCCAAGTGGCCTTCGTGTAGTTGACGAAGAATCATCTGGCGCACACTGTGTGGAATGACGATCCTATGCGATTTCATAAGGACCCCGTCTATATTGGTGAGATCATCTCGCACATTGTAAAACTGGGGGCACTGCCCTTTTAGCCACCCTTCCGTCATGTGGCGCATCACTCGCTGCAGCAGAGGGTCAGTCGCCGTCTCTGCGCGTATGTGGGCCAGACAAGGATCATCAGCTGGCATATTTGCTGCTGTCAGAGTCACGTGTGCCTCAATTTGACGCACGAACCCCTCCGCATCTGGTGGTGTGCTCACTGCTCGGGAAAGAGTGTCCGCCACTATGAGTTCCTTCCCCGGAGTGTAGATCAGTTCAAAATCGTACCTCCTGAGTTTGAGTAAGATGCGCTGGAGGCGAGGAGTCATGTCGTTCAGGTCTTTGTTAATGATGTTGACCAGGGGGCGGTGGTCAGTTTCGACCGTGAATCGTGGCAGGCCATACACATAGTCGTGGAACTTGTCCAGTCCAGTTAACAAGCCCAGGCATTCTTTTTCGATTTGCGCGTAGCGCTGTTCGGTAGGGGTCATGGCTCGTGAGGCATACGCAACCGGGGCCCATGATGACGTGCTGTCTTTTTGCAGGAGTACCGCTCCAATACCAGATTGGCTGGCGTCTGTTGAGATCTTTGTAGGGCGAGTCGCGTCAAAGAAGGCCAGCACTGGTGCCGTGACCAGTTTGTGCTTGAGCTCCTCCCATTCCTGCTGATGCGACTGGTGCCAGTTGAATTCCGTCGATTTTTTTACGAGATGGCGCATGTTTGTTGTATGAGAAGCCAGGTTGGGAATGAACTTCCCAAGGAAGTTGACCATGCCCAGGAATCTTAAGACAGCCTTCTTGTCAGCCGGTCGTGGCATGGCTGTGATGGCGCTAACCTTGTCTGCATCGGGACGGACCCCGGACCTTGAGATGTGGTCCCCGAGGAATTTCAGCTCCGTCTGGCCGAAAGCACACTTCGCACGGTTGAGACGCAGGCCATTTTGCCGTATGCGGGTGAAGACACGTCGAAGACGATGCATGTGTTCCTGCGGAGTGGTGGACCAAATGATGATATCGTCCACATATACACGTACCCCTTCGATGCCTTCCATCATCTGCTCCATAATGCGGTGGAATACTTCAGATGCCGAAATGATGCCGAATGGCATCCGGTTGTAGCAGAATCTGCCAAAAGGGGTGTTGAATGTGCATAGTCTTCGGCTGGCCGGGTCCAGTTGGATCTGCCAGAATCCTTTGGACGCATCCAATTTAGTGAATATGTTGGCTCGCGCCATCTCGCTGGTGAGGTCTTCTCGTTTTGGGATGGGATAGTGTTCCCGCATGATGTTGTTGTTCAGATCTTTTGGATCTATACATATACGGAGCTCGCCAGAGGGCTTCTTTACACAGACCATGGAGCTGACCCATGGCGTGGGCTCCGTGACCTTGGATAGGACCCCTTGGTCCTGAAGAATCTGCAGTTGTGCCTTGAGGCGGTCTTTGAGAGGCGCAGGAACCCTGCGAGGTGCGTGAACGACAGGGATGGCGTCCGGTCTGAGTCGAATCTTGTACGTGTGTGGCAATGTCCCCATGCCTTCAAAAACCTCCTGGTTGTGAGCGAGGAGGGAATGGAGATTCGCGTGGAACTCAGCATCCGGGAAGTCGGATATCTCATCTGGAGAGAGAGACATGATGCGCTGTACCAGGTGAAGGACCTTACACGCTTGTGCGCCCAGTAACGAGTCCTTTGATGAGCCCACAACTTCGAAGGGGAGTGTGGCCGTGTACCCCTTGTGAGTCACCTGTAGCTGGCAAGATCCTACGGACGGGATAACGTTCCCGTTATAGTCAACCATCTTAAGCCGGGATGGTGTGATGAGTGGTTTGACCTTCATGGCCTGGACTGCAGAGTAAGCAATCAGGTTGGCGGATGCGCCGGTGTCCAGACGGAAGGCGACGCGCGATCGGTTGACCGTCAGGGTGGCACACCACTCATCGTCTGGATTGATGGCATTGACCTTGTTGACATCAATGACGGCAACTCTGAAGTCATCCTGGTCATCTGCATCACTTAACTGGAAGTCTTGATGCGTGGGCTGGACGGTCCTGACTCGTGTGCGAGGTTGTCGAGGATGCGCCGGATCCATGGGTTGAGCCGCACGACAGCGGGCTGCGTAGTGGCCTATCATGGCACATCTGTTGCACTGTTGGTATTTTGCAGGACATTGCCCTTTTAAGTGTAGACCTCCACACTTGCTGCACGTCATGACGTCACGGCGTTCGTTGCGCCACTGCGCATGCGCAGTGCGATCTTGCGGTGGGCGCGCCTGCGCAGTGCGTCCCTCGTTGTGGCCGTTATTCTTGGCGCGCACCTGCGCGGGAGACCGCGAAAAGCGCGGGAAGCGGCCGCTGTCGTCCGGGCCGTGGGGCGGGAAGAAATCGACGGCCTGGATGCGTTCAACGTCGTGGGCGGCCTGGCTTGCCGATTCGACGGCTGGGGACCCCCTCCGTGCCAACTCGGACGCCTGGAATCGGGCAAAACGGCAGGTCGCATTTTCATGGAGGACACAGGCTTCCACAGCAGACGCTAAGGTGAGGCTCTTTATTTTAAGAAGCTGCTGGCGTAGGCCACTGGAGGCAACGCCAAAAACAATCTGGTCCCTGATCATGGACTCTGTGGTGGTGCCGTAACCGCAGGACTGCGCTAGAATCCGGAGGTGCGTCAAAAAGGGTTGAAAAAGCTCCTCCTTACCTTGCAGGCGTTGCTGAAAGATGTATCTTTCGAAAGTTTCGTTTACTTCAGTTTGAAAGTGCTGGTCCATTTTGAGGATGACCGTGTCATATTTGGCCTGGTTTTCGCCTTCCTCGAACACCAGTGAATTAAAGACATCATTTGGGTGGGGGCCTGCGTAGAAGAGGAGCATTGCAATCTTCGAATCATCCGAGACATTCTGTTTTTCGGTGGCACGGATGTACAGGTCAAATCGCTGCCTGTAGAGCTTCCAGTTGGTGCCTAGGTTCCCCGTGACTTGCATCGGCTGCGGTTTGCCGGTGTGGTCCATGTCCAGAATGGCAGGTTGGTAGGCAGGTATCGATCCACTCCTGTACCATGTGGTGTTGGGTGTTCTAACACACAGAAGAGCCAACACAGTTGCATATGGTACAACACTTGTTTATTTAAACTCACTATTTACAACTTGGTCTTTGCACTCTGCACGTGGGGGGCTCCCTGCTTGTGGTGTTTCAACAGCTCTTTCATGCTTCCTTCTCCCCAGACCTACTGACCTCCAGGTGTCGTGCTCGTGCTTTTTATGTGGTTGGTGTTCTTGTCTGTGATTGGTTGTGGTGTTGTGTACTCTGATTTGCCTGTTAGTGTGTCCATCATGATGTGTGTGTTTGAATATCATGACAATGCATTTAAGAGAAAACCCCAAAAAAAATCACTAATGCACAAGAGGTCACATTGAGAGAAAGAAAAGAGCAGGTAAGACACTAGAGAGGATCAGGGCAGACGCCATGGATCAGACTGCTAGGTTACCCTCTCAGTCAGAGAATGATTCCAGGGATCGGACTGCTGGGTTACCCTCTCAGTCAGAGAATGATACCATGGATCAGACTGCTGGGTTACCCTCTCAGTCAGAGAATGATTCCAGGGATCAGACTGCTGGGTTACCCTCTCAGTCAGAGAATGATACCAGGGATCAGACTGCAGGGTTACCCTCTCAGTTAGAGAATGATACCAGGGGTCAGACTGCTGGGTTACCCACTCAGTCAGAGAATGATTCCAGGGATCAGACTGCTAGGTTACCCTCTCAGTCAGAGAATGATACCAGGGATCAGACTGCTGGGTTACCCTCTCAGTCAGAGAATGATACCAGGGATCAGACTGCTGGGTTACCCTCTCAGTTAGAGAATGATACCAGGGATCAGACTGCTGGGTTACCCTCTCAGTCAGAGAATGATACCAGGGATCAGACTGCTGGGTTACCCTCTCAGTTAGAGAATGATACCAGGGATCAGACTGCTGGGTTACCCTCTCAGTCAGAGAATGATACCAGGGATCAGGCTGCTGGGTTACCCTCTCAGTTAGAGAATGATACCATGGATCAGACTGCTGGGTTACCCTCTCAGTCAGAGAATGATACCAGGGACCAGACTGCTGGGTTATCCTCTCAGTCAGAGAATGATACCATGGATCAGACTGCTGGGTTACCCTCTCAGTTAGAGAATGATACCATGGATCAGACTGCTGGGTTACCCTCTCAGTTAGAGAATGATACCAGGGATCAGACTGCTGGGTTACCCTCTCAGTTAGAGAATGATACCAGGGATCAGACTGCTGGGTTACCCTCTCAGTTAGAGAATGATACCATGGATCAGACTGCTGGGTTACCCTCTCAGTTAGAGATTGATACCAGGGATCAGACTGCTGGGTTACCCTCTCAGTTAGAGAATGATACCAGGGATCAGACTGCTGGGTTACCCTCTCAGTTAGAGAATGATGCCATGGATCAGACTGCTGGGTTACCCTCTCAGTCAGAGAATGATACCAGGGATCAGACTGCTGGTTACCCTCTCAGTCGGAGAATGATACCATGGATCAGACTGCTGGGTTACCCTCTCAGTCGGAGAATGATACCATGGATCAGACTGCTGGGTTATCCTCGCAGTTAGAGAATGATACCATGGATCAGACTGCTGGGTTTCCCTCTCAGTTAGAGAATGATACCAGGGATCAGACTGCTGGGTTACCCTCTCAGTCAGAGAATGATACCATGGATCAGACTGCTGGGTTACCCTCTCAGTTAGAGAATGATACCAGGGATCAGACTGCTGGGTTACCCTCTCAGTCAGAGAATGATACCATGGATCAGACTGCTGGGTTACCCTCTCAGTTAGAGAATGATACCAGGGATCAGACTGCTGGTTACCCTCTCAGTCAGAGAATGATACCAGGGATCAGACTGCTGGGTTATCCTCGCAGTTAGAGAATGATACCATGGATCAGACTGCTGGTTACCCTCTCAGTCAGAGAATGATTCCATGGATCAGACTGCTGGGTTACCCTCTCAGTTAGAGAATGATACCAGGGATCAGACTGCTGGGTTATCCTCGCAGTTAGAGAATGATACCATGGATCAGACTGCTGGGTTATCCTCGCAGTTAGAGAATGATACCAGGGATCAGACTGCTGGTTACCCTCTCAGTCAGAGAATGATACCATGGATCAGACTGCTGGGTTACCCTCTCAGTTAGAGAATGATACCAGGGATCAGACTGCTGGGTTACCCTCTCAGTCGGAGAATGATACCAGGGATCAGACTGCTGGGTTACCCTCTCAGTTAGAGAATGATACCAGGGATCAGACTGCTGGGTTACCCTCTCAGTTAGAGAATGATACCATGGATCAGACTGCTGGGTTACCCTCTCAGTTAGAGAATGATACCAGGGATCAGGCTGCTGGGTTACCCTCGCAGTTAGAGAATGATACCAGGGATCAGACTGCTGGGTTACCCTCTCAGTTAGAGAATGATACCAGGGATCAGACTGCTGGGTTACCCTCTCAGTTAAAGAATGATACCATGGATCAGACTGCTGGGTTACCCTCTCAGTCGGAGAATGATACCATGGATCAGACTGCTGGGTTACCCTCTCAGTTAGAGAATGATTCCAGGGATCAGACTGCTGGGTTACCCTCTCAGTCAGAGAATGATACCATGGATCAGACTGCTGGGTTACCCTCTCAGTCGGAGAATGATACCAGGGATCAGACTGCTGAGTTACCCTCTCAGTTAGAGAATGATTCCATGGATCAGACTGCTGGGTTACCCTCTCAGTTAGAGAATGATACCATGGACCAGACTGTAGGGTTACCCTCTCAGTCAGAGAATGATACCAGGGATCAGACTGCTGGGTTACCCCCCTCAGTCAGAGAATGATACCAGGGATCAGACTGCTGGGTTACCCTCTCAGTCAGAGAATGATCCCATGGATCAGACTGCTGGGTTACCCTCTCAGTTAGAGAATGATACCAGGGATCAGACTGCTGGGTTACCCTCTCAGTTAGAGAATGATACCATGGATCAGACTGCTGGGTTACCCTCTCAGTTAGAGAATGATACCATGGATCAGACTGCTGGGTTACCCGCTCAGTTACAGAATGATACCAGGGATCAGACTGCTGGGTTACCCTCTCAGTCAGAGAATGATACCAGGGATCAGACTGCTGGGTTACCCTCTCAGTTGAAGAATGATACCAGGGATCAGACTGCTGGGTTACCCTCTCAGTCGGAGAATGATACCAGGGATCAGACTGCTGGGTTACCCTCTCAGTCAGAGAATGATACCATGGATCAGACTGCTGGGTTACCCTCTCAGTTAGAGAATGATACCATGGATCAGACTGCTGGTTACCCTCTCAGTCAGAGAATGATACCAGGGATCAGACTGCTGGGTTACCCTCACAGTTAGAAAATGATACCAGGGATCAGACTGCTGGGTTACCCTCTCAGTTAGAGAATGATACCAGGGATCAGACTGCTGGGTTACCCTCACAGTTAGAAAATGATACCAGGGATCAGACTGCTGGGTTTCCCTCTCAGTTAGAGAATGATACCATGGATCAGACTGCTGGGTTACCCTCTCAGTCAGAGAATGATACCATGGACCAGACTGCTGGGTTACCCTCTCAGTCAGAGAATGATACCATGGATCAGACTGCTGGATTACCCTCTCAGTTAGAGAATGATACCAGGGATCAGACTGCTGGGTTACCCTCTCAGTTAGAGAATGATACCATGGATCAGACTGCTGGGTTACCCTCTCAGTTAGAGAATGATACCAGGGATCAGACTGCTGGGTTACCCTCTCAGTTAGAGAATGATACCATGGATCAGACTGCTGGGTTACCCTCTCAGTTAGAGAATGATACCAGGGATCAGACTGCTGGGTTACCCCCCTCAGTCAGAGAATGATACCATGGAACAGACTGTAGGGTTACCCTCTCAGTCAGAGAATGATACCAGGGATCAGACTGCTGGGTTACCCCCCTCAGTTAGAGAATGATACCAGGGATCAGACTGCTTGGTTACCCTCTCAGTTAGAGAATGATCCCATGGATCAGACTGCTGGGTTACCCTCGCAGTTAGAGAATGATACCAGGGATCAGACTGCTGGGTTACCCTCTCAGTTAGAGAATGATACCAGGGATCAGACTGCTGGGTTACCCTCTCAGTTAGAGAATGATACCAGGGATCAGACTGCTGGGTTATCCTCGCAGTTAGAGAATGATACCATGAATCAGACTGCTGGTTACCCTCTCAGTTAGAGAATGATACCAGGTATCAGACGGCTGGGTTACCCTCTCAGTTAGAGAATGATACCAGGGATCAGACTGCTGGGTTACCCCCCTCAGTTAGAGAATGATACCAGGGATCAGACTGCTGGGTTACCCTCTCAGTTAGAGAATGATCCCATGGATCAGACTGCTGGGTTACCCTCGCAGTTAGAGAATGACACCAGGGATCAGACTGCTGGGTTACCCTCTCAGTTAGAGAATGATACCAGGGATCAGACTGCTGGGTTACCCTCTCAGTTAGAGAATGATCCCATGGATCAGACTGCTGGGTTACCCTCTCAGTTAGAGAATGATACCATGGATCAGACTGCTGGGTTACCCTCACAGTTAGAAAATGATACCAGGGATCAGACTGCTGGGTTACCCTCTCAGTTAGAGAATGATACCAGGGATCAGACTGCTGGGTTACCCACTCAGTTAGAGAATGATACCAGGTATCAGACTGCTGGTTACCCTCTCAGTCAGAGAATGATACCATGGATCAGACTGCTGGGTTACCCTCTCAGTTAGAGAATGATACCAGGGATCAGACTGCTGGGTTACCCTCTCAGATAGAGAATGATACCATGGATCAGACTGCTGGGTTACCCTCTCAGTTAGAGAATGATACCATGGATCAGACTGCTGGGTTATCCTCGCAGTTAGAGAATGATACCATGCATCAGACTGCTGGGTTATCCTCGCAGTTAGAGAATGATACCATGAATCAGACTGCTGGTTACCCTCTCGGTCAGAGAATGATACCAGGGATCAGACTGCTGGGTTACCCTCTCAGTCGGAGAATGATACCAGGGATCAGACTGCTGGGTTACCCTCTCAGTTAGAGAATGATACCAGGGATCAGACTGCTGGGTTACCCTCTCAGTTAGAGAATGATACCAGGGATCAGACTGCTGGGTTACCCCCCTCAGTTAGAGAATGATACCAGGGATCAGACTGCTGGGTTTCCCTCTCAGTTAGAGAATGATACCATGGATCAGACTGCTGGGTTACCCTCTCAGTTAGAGAATGATACCATGGATCAGACTGCTGGGTTACCCTCTCAGTTAGAGAATTATACCATGGATCAGACTGCTGGGTTACCCTCTCAGTTCGAGAATGAAACCAGGGATCAGACTGCTGGGTTACCCTCTCAGTTAGAGAATGATACCAGGGATCAGACTGCTGGGTTACCCCCCTCAGTGAGAGAATGATACCAGTGATCTGACTGCTGGGTTACCCCCCTCAGTTAGAGAATGATACCAGGGATCAGACTGCTGGGTTACCCTCTCAGTTAGAGAATGATCCCATTGATCAGACTGCTGGGTTACCCTCGCAGTTAGAGAATGATACCAGGGATCAGACTGCTGGGTTACCCTCTCAGTTAGAGAATGTTACCAGGGATCAGACTGCTGGGTTACCCTCTCAGTTAGAGAATGATACCATGGATCAGACTGCTGGGTTACCCTCTCAGTTAGAGAATGATACCATGGATCAGACTGCTGGGTTACCCTCACAGTTAGAAAATGATACCAGGGATCAGACTGCTGGGTTACCCTCTCAGTTAGAGAATGATACCAGGGATCAGACCGCTGGGTTACCCCCCTCAGTTAGAGAATGATACCAGGGATCAGACTGCTGGGTTACCCCCCTCAGTTAGAGAATGATACCAGGGATCAGACTGCTGGGTTACCCTCTCAGTTAGAGAATGATCCCATGGATCAGACTGCTGGGTTACCTTCGCAGTTAGAGAATGATACCAGGGATCAGACTGCTGGGTTACCCTCTCAGTTAGAGAATGATACCAGGGATCAGACTGCTGGGTTACCCTCTCAGTTAGAGAATGATACCATGGATCAGACTGCTGGGTTACCCTCTCAGTTAGAGAATGATACCATGGATCAGACTGCTGGGTTACCCTCACAGTTAGAAAATGATACCAGGGATCAGACTGCTGGGTTACCCTCTCAGTTAGAGAATGATACCATGGATCAGACTGCTGGGTTACCCTCTCAGTTAGAGAATGATACCAGGGATCAGACTGCTGGGTTACCCTCGCAGTTAGAGAATGATACCAGGGATCAGACTGCTGGGTTACCCTCTCAGTTAGAGAATGATACCAGGGATCAGACTGCTGGGTTACCCTCTCAGTTAAAGAATGATACCATGGATCAGACTGCTGGGTTACCCTCTCAGTCGGAGAATGATACCATGGATCAGACTGCTGGGTTACCCTCTCAGTTAGAGAATGATTCCAGGGATCAGACTGCTGGGTTACCCTCTCAGTCAGAGAATGATACCATGGATCAGACTGCTGGGTTACCCTCTCAGTCGGAGAATGATACCAGGGATCAGACTGCTGAGTTACCCTCTCAGTTAGAGAATGATACCATGGATCAGACTGCTGGGTTACCCTCTCAGTTAGAGAATGATACAAGGGATCAGACTGCTGGGTTACTCTCTCAGTTAGAGAATGATTCCATGGATCAGACTGCTGGGTTACCCTCTCAGTTAGAGAATGATACCATGGACCAGACTGTAGGGTTACCCTCTCAGTCAGAGAATGATACCAGGGATCAGACTGCTGGGTTACCCCCCTCAGTCAGAGAATGATACCAGGGATCAGACTGCTGGGTTACCCTCTCAGTCAGAGAATGATCCCATGGATCAGACTGCTGGGTTACCCTCTCAGTTAGAGAATGATACCAGGGATCAGACTGCTAGGTTACCCTCTCAGTTAGAGAATGATACCATGGATCAGACTGCTGGGTTACCCTCTCAGTTAGAGAATGATACCATGGATCAGACTGCTGGGTTACCCGCTCAGTTACAGAATGATACCAGGGATCAGACTGCTGGGTTACCCTCTCAGTCAGAGAATGATACCAGGGATCAGACTGCTGGGTTACCCTCTCAGTTGAAGAATGATACCAGGGATCAGACTGCTGGGTTACCCTCTCAGTCGGAGAATGATACCAGGGATCAGACTGCTGGGTTACCCTCTCAGGCAGAGAATGATACCATGGATCAGACTGCTGGGTTACCCTCTCAGTTAGAGAATGATACCATGGATCAGACTGCTGGGTTACCCTCACAGTTAGAAAATGATACCAGGGGTCAGACTGCTGGGTTTCCCTCTCAGTTAGAGAATGATACCATGGATCAGACTGCTGGGTTACCCTCTCAGTCAGAGAATGATACCATGGACCAGACTGCTGGGTTACCCTCTCAGTCAGAGTATGATACCATGGATCAGACTGCTGGATTACCCTCTCAGTTAGAGAATGATACCAGGGATCAGACTGCTGGGTTACCCTCTCAGTTAGAGAATGATACCATATATCAGACTGCTGGGTTACCCTCTCAGTTAGAGAATGATACCAGGGATCAGACTGCTGGGTTACCCTCTCAGTTAGAGAATGATACCATGGATCAGACTGCTGGGTTACCCTCTCAGTTAGAGAATGATACCAGGGATCAGACTGCTGGGTTACCCCCCTCAGTCAGAGAATGATACCATGGAACAGACTGTAGGGTTACCCTCTCAGTCAGAGAATGATACCAGGGATCAGACTGCTGGGTTACCCCCCTCAGTTAGAGAATGATACCAGGGATCAGACTGCTTGGTTACCCTCTCAGTTAGAGAATGATCCCATGGATCAGACTGCTGGGTTACCCTCGCAGTTAGAGAATGATACCAGGGATCAGACTGCTGGGTTACCCTCTCAGTTAGAGAATGATACCAGGGATCAGACTGCTGGGTTACCCTCTCAGTTAGAGAATGATACCAGGGATCAGACTGCTGGGTTATCCTCGCAGTTAGAGAATGATACCATGAATCAGACTGCTGGTTACCCTCTCAGTTAGAGAATGATACCAGGTATCAGACGGCTGGGTTACCCTCTCAGTTAGAGAATGATACCAGGGATCAGACTGTTGGGTTACCCTCTCAGTTAGAGAATGATACCATGGATCAGACTGCTGGGTTACCCGCTCAGTTACAGAATGATACCAGGGATCAGACTGCTGGGTTACCCTCTCAGTCAGAGAATGATACCAGGGATCAGACTGCTGGGTTACCCTCTCAGTTGAAGAATGATACCAGGGATCAGACTGCTGGGTTACCCTCTCAGTCGGAGAATGATACCAGGGATCAGACTGCTGGGTTACCCTCTCAGTCAGAGAATGATACCATGGATCAGACTGCTGGGTTACCCTCTCAGTTAGAGAATGATACCATGGATCAGACTGCTGGGTTACCCTCACAGTTAGAAAATGATACCAGGGGTCAGACTGCTGGGTTTCCCTCTCAGTTAGAGAATGATACCATGGATCAGACTGCTGGGTTACCCTCTCAGTCAGAGAATGATACCATGGACCAGACTGCTGGGTTACCCTCTCAGTCAGAGAATGATACCATGGATCAGACTGCTGGATTACCCTCTCAGTTAGAGAATGATACCAGGGATCAGACTGCTGGGTTACCCTCTCAGTTAGAGAATGATACCATGGATCAGACTGCTGGGTTACCCTCTCAGTTAGTGAATGATACCAGGGATCAGACTGCTGGGTTACCCTCTCAGTTAGAGAATGATACCATGGATCAGACTGCTGGGTTACCCTCTCAGTTAGAGAATGATACCAGGGATCAGACTGCTGGGTTACCCCCCTCAGTCAGAGAATGATACCATGGAACAGACTGTAGGGTTACCCTCTCAGTCAGAGAATGATACCAGGGATCAGACTGCTGGGTTACCCCCCTCAGTTAGAGAATGATACCAGGGATCAGACTGCTTGGTTACCCTCTCAGTTAGAGAATGATCCCATGGATCAGACTGCTGGGTTACCCTCGCAGTTAGAGAATGATACCAGGGATCAGACTGCTGGGTTACCCTCTCAGTTAGAGAATGATACCAGGGATCAGACTGCTGGGTTACCCTCTCAGTTAGAGAATGATACCAGGGATCAGACTGCTGGGTTATCCTCGCAGTTAGAGAATGATACCATGAATCAGACTGCTGGTTACCCTCTCAGTTAGAGAATGATACCAGGTATCAGACGGCTGGGTTACCCTCTCAGTTAGAGAATGATACCAGGGATCAGACTGCTGGGTTACCCCCCTCAGTTAGAGAATGATACCAGGGATCAGACTGCTGGGTTACCCTCTCAGTTAGAGAATGATCCCATGGATCAGACTGCTGGGTTACCCTCGCAGTTAGAGAATGACACCAGGGATCAGACTGCTGGGTTACCCTCTCAGTTAGAGAATGATACCAGGGATCAGACTGCTGGGTTACCCTCTCAGTTAGAGAATGATCCCATGGATCAGACTGCTGGGTTACCCTCTCAGTTAGAGAATGATACCATGGATCAGACTGCTGGGTTACCCTCACAGTTAGAAAATGATACCAGGGATCAGACTGCTGGGTTACCCTCTCAGTTAGAGAATGATACCAGGGATCAGACTGCTGGGTTACCCACTCAGTTAGAGAATGATACCAGGTATCAGACTGCTGGTTACCCTCTCAGTCAGAGAATGATACCATGGATCAGACTGCTGGGTTACCCTCTCAGTTAGAGAATGATACCAGGGATCAGACTGCTGGGTTACCCTCTCAGATAGAGAATGATACCATGGATCAGACTGCTGGGTTACCCTCTCAGTTAGAGAATGATACCATGGATCAGACTGCTGGGTTATCCTCGCAGTTAGAGAATGATACCATGCATCAGACTGCTGGGTTATCCTCGCAGTTAGAGAATGATACCATGAATCAGACTGCTGGTTACCCTCTCGGTCAGAGAATGATACCAGGGATCAGACTGCTGGGTTACCCTCTCAGTCGGAGAATGATACCAGGGATCAGACTGCTGGGTTACCCTCTCAGTCGGAGAATGATACCAGGGATCAGACTGCTGGGTTACCCTCTCAGTTAGAGAATGATACCAGGGATCAGACTGCTGGGTTACCCTCTCAGTTAGAGAATGATACCAGGGATCAGACTGCTGGGTTACCCCCCTCAGTTAGAGAATGATACCAGGGATCAGACTGCTGGGTTTCCCTCTCAGTTAGAGAATGATACCATGGATCAGACTGCTGGGTTACCCTCTCAGTTAGAGAATGATACCATGGATCAGACTGCTGGGTTACCCTCTCAGTTAGAGAATTATACCATGGATCAGACTGCTGGGTTACCCTCTCAGTTAGAGAATGAAACCAGGGATCAGACTGCTGGGTTACCCTCTCAGTTAGAGAATGATACCAGGGATCAGACTGCTGGGTTACCCCCCTCAGTGAGAGAATGATACCAGTGATCTGACTGCTGGGTTACCCCCCTCAGTTAGAGAATGATACCAGGGATCAGACTGCTGGGTTACCCTCTCAGTTAGAGAATGATCCCATTGATCAGACTGCTGGGTTACCCTCGCAGTTAGAGAATGATACCAGGGATCAGACTGCTGGGTTACCCTCTCAGTTAGAGAATGTTACCAGGGATCAGACTGCTGGGTTACCCTCTCAGTTAGAGAATGATACCATGGATCAGACTGCTGGGTTACCCTCTCAGTTAGAGAATGATACCATGGATCAGACTGCTGGGTTACCCTCACAGTTAGAAAATGATACCAGGGATCAGACTGCTGGGTTACCCTCTCAGTTAGAGAATGATACCAGGGATCAGACCGCTGGGTTACCCCCCTCAGTTAGAGAATGATACCAGGGATCAGACTGCTGGGTTACCCCCCTCAGTTAGAGAATGATACCAGGGATCAGACTGCTGGGTTACCCTCTCAGTTAGAGAATGATCCCATGGATCAGACTGCTGGGTTACCTTCGCAGTTAGAGAATGATACCAGGGATCAGACTGCTGGGTTACCCTCTCAGTTAGAGAATGATACCAGGGATCAGACTGCTGGGTTACCCTCTCAGTTAGAGAATGATACCATGGATCAGACTGCTGGGTTACCCTCTCAGTTAGAGAATGATACCATGGATCAGACTGCTGGGTTACCCTCACAGTTAGAAAATGATACCAGGGATCAGACTGCTGGGTTACCCTCTCAGTTAGAGAATGATACCAGGGATCAGACTGCTGGGTTACCCTCTCAGTTAGAGAATGATACCAGGTATCAGACTGCTGGTTACCCTCTCAGTCAGAGAATGATACCATGGATCAGACTGCTGGGTTACCCTCTCAGTTAGAGAATGATACCAGGGATCAGACTGCTGGGTTACCCTCTCAGTTAGAGAATGATACCAGGGATCAGACTGCTGGGTTACCCTCTCAGTTAGAGAATGATACCATGGATCAGACTGCTGGGTTACCCTCTCAGTTAGAGAATGATACCAGGGATCAGACTGCTGGGTTACCCTCGCAGTTAGAGAATGATACCAGGGATCAGACTGCTGGGTTACCCTCTCAGTTAGAGAATGATACCAGGGATCAGACTGCTGGGTTACCCTCTCAGTTAAAGAATGATACCATGGATCAGACTGCTGGGTTACCCTCTCAGTCGGAGAATGATACCATGGATCAGACTGCTGGGTTACCCTCTCAGTTAGAGAATGATTCCAGGGATCAGACTGCTGGGTTACCCTCTCAGTCAGAGAATGATACCATGGATCAGACTGCTGGGTTACCCTCTCAGTCGGAGAATGATACCAGGGATCAGACTGCTGAGTTACCCTCTCAGTTAGAGAATGATACCATGGATCAGACTGCTGGGTTACCCTCTCAGTTAGAGAATGATACAAGGGATCAGACTGCTGGGTTACTCTCTCAGTTAGAGAATGATTCCATGGATCAGACTGCTGGGTTACCCTCTCAGTTAGAGAATGATACCATGGACCAGACTGTAGGGTTACCCTCTCAGTCAGAGAATGATACCAGGGATCAGACTGCTGGGTTACCCCCCTCAGTCAGAGAATGATACCAGGGATCAGACTGCTGGGTTACCCTCTCAGTCAGAGAATGATCCCATGGATCAGACTGCTGGGTTACCCTCTCAGTTAGAGAATGATACCAGGGATCAGACTGCTGGGTTACCCTCTCAGTTAGAGAATGATACCATGGATCAGACTGCAGGGTTACCCTCTCAGTTAGAGAATGATACCATGGATCAGACTGCTGGGTTACCCGCTCAGTTACAGAATGATACCAGGGATCAGACTGCTGGGTTACCCTCTCAGTCAGAGAATGATACCAGGGATCAGACTGCTGGGTTACCCTCTCAGTTGAAGAATGATACCAGGGATCAGACTGCTGGGTTACCCTCTCAGTCGGAGAATGATACCAGGGATCAGACTGCTGGGTTACCCTCTCAGTCAGAGAATGATACCATGGATCAGACTGCTGGGTTACCCTCTCAGTTAGAGAATGATACCATGGATCAGACTGCTGGGTTACCCTCACAGTTAGAAAATGATACCAGGGGTCAGACTGCTGGGTTTCCCTCTCAGTTAGAGAATGATACCATGGATCAGACTGCTGGGTTACCCTCTCAGTCAGAGAATGATACCATGGACCAGACTGCTGGGTTACCCTCTCAGTCAGAGAATGATACCATGGATCAGACTGCTGGGTTACCCTCTCAGTTAGAGAATGATACCATGGATCAGACTGCTGGGTTACCCGCTCAGTTACAGAATGATACCAGGGATCAGACTGCTGGGTTACCCTCTCAGTCAGAGAATGATACCAGGGATCAGACTGCTGGGTTACCCTCTCAGTTGAAGAATGATACCAGGGATCAGACTGCTGGGTTACCCTCTCAGTCGGAGAATGATACCAGGGATCAGACTGCTGGGTTACCCTCTCAGTCAGAGAATGATACCATGGATCAGACTGCTGGGTTACCCTCTCAGTTAGAGAATTATACCATGGATCAGACTGCTGGGTTACCCTCTCAGTTAGAGAATGAAACCAGGGATCAGACTGCTGGGTTACCCTCTCAGTTAGAGAATGATACCAGGGATCAGACTGCTGGGTTACCCCCCTCAGTGAGAGAATGATACCAGTGATCTGACTGCTGGGTTACCCCCCTCAGTTAGAGAATGATACCATGGATCAGACTGCTGGGTTACCCTCACAGTTAGAAAATGATACCAGGGGTCAGACTGCAGGTAGGGAATATACAGTGAATGGTAGAACCCTCAAGAGTATTGAAAGTCAAAGAGATCTAGGAGTACAGGTCCACAGATCACTGAAAGGGGCTACACAGGTGGAGAAGGTAGTCAAGAAGGCATACGGCATGCTTGCCTTCATTGGCCGGGGCATTGAGTATAAGAATTGGCAAGTCATGTTGCAGCTGTATAGAACCTTAGTTAGGCCACACTTGGAGTATAGTGTTCAATTCTGGTCGCCACACTACCAGAAGGATGTGGAGGCTTTAGAGAGGGTGCAGAAGAGATTTACCAGAATGTTGCCTGGTATGGAGGGCATAAGCTATGAGGAGCGATTGAATAAACTCGGTTTGTTCTCACTGGAACGAAGGAGGTTGAGGGGAGACCTGATAGAGGTATACAAAATTATGAGGGGCATAGACAGAGTGGATAGTCAGAGGCTTTTCCCCAGGGTAGAGGGGTCAATTACTAGGGGGCATAGGTTTAAGGTGAGAGGGGCAAAGTTTAGAGTAGATGTACGAGGCAAGTTTTTTACGCAGAGGGTAGTGGGTGCCTGGAACTCACTACCGGAGGAGGTAGTGGAGGCAGGGACGATAGGGACATTTAAGGGGCATCTTGACAAATATATGAATAGGATGGGAATAGAAGGATACGGACCCAGGAAGTGTAGAAGATTGTAGTTTAGTCGGGCAGTATGGTCGGCACGGGCTTGGAGGGCCGAAGGGCCTGTTCCTGTCCTGTACATTTCTTTGTTCTTTGTTCTTTGTTGTTTGCTGGGTTTCCCTCTCAGTTAGAGAATGATACCATGGATCAGACTGCTGGGTTACCCTCTCAGTCAGAGAATGATACCATGGACCAGACTGCTGGGTTACCCTCTCAGTCAGAGAATGATACCATGGATCAGACTGCTGGATTACCCTCTCAGTTAGAGAATGATACCAGGGATCAGACTGCTGGGTTACCCTCTCAGTTAGAGAATGATACCATGGATCAGACTGCTGGGTTACCCTCTCAGTTAGAGAATGATACCAGGGATCAGACTGCTGGGTTACCCTCTCAGTTAGAGAATGATACCATGGATCAGACTGCTGGGTTACCCTCTCAGTTAGAAAATGATACCAGGGATCAGACTGCTGGGTTACCCCCCTCAGTCAGAGAATGATACCATGGAACAGACTGTAGGGTTACCCTCTCAGTCAGAGAATGATACCAGGGATCAGACTGCTGGGTTACCCCCCTCAGTTAGAGAATGATACCAGGGATCAGACTGCTTGGTTACCCTCTCAGTTAGAGAATGATCCCATGGATCAGACTGCTGGGTTACCCTCGCAGTTAGAGAATGATACCAGGGATCAGACTGCTGGGTTACCCTCTCAGTTAGAGAATGATACCAGGGATCAGACTGCTGGGTTACCCTCTCAGTTAGAGAATGATACCAGGGATCAGACTGCTGGGTTATCCTCGCAGTTAGAGAATGATACCATGAATCAGACTGCTGGTTACCCTCTCAGTTAGAGAATGATACCAGGTATCAGACGGCTGGGTTACCCTCTCAGTTAGAGAATGATACCAGGGATCAGACTGCTGGGTTACCCCCCTCAGTTAGAGAATGATACCAGGGATCAGACTGCTGGGTTACCCTCTCAGTTAGAGAATGATCCCATGGATCAGACTGCTGGGTTACCCTCGCAGTTAGAGAATGACACCAGGGATCAGACTGCTGGGTTACCCTCTCAGTTAGAGAATGATACCAGGGATCAGACTGCTGGGTTACCCTCTCAGTTAGAGAATGATCCCATGGATCAGACTGCTGGGTTACCCTCTCAGTGAGAGAATGATACCATGGATCAGACTGCTGGGTTACCCTCACAGTTAGAAAATGATACCAGGGATCAGACTGCTGGGTTACCCTCTCAGTTAGAGAATGATACCAGGGATCAGACTGCTGGGTTACCCACTCAGTTAGAGAATGATACCAGGTATCAGACTGCTGGTTACCCTCTCAGTCAGAGAATGATACCATGGATCAGACTGCTGGGTTACCCTCTCAGTTAGAGAATGATACCAGGGATCAGACTGCTGGGTTACCCTCTCAGATAGAGAATGATACCATGGATCAGACTGCTGGGTTACCCTCTCAGTTAGAGAATGATACCATGGATCAGACTGCTGGGTTATCCTCGCAGTTAGAGAATGATACCATGCATCAGACTGCTGGGTTATCCTCGCAGTTAGAGAATGATACCATGAATCAGACTGCTGGTTACCCTCTCGGTCAGAGAATGATACCAGGGATCAGACTGCTGGGTTACCCTCTCAGTCGGAGAATGATACCAGGGATCAGACTGCTGGGTTACCCTCTCAGTTAGAGAATGATACCAGGGATCAGACTGCTGGGTTACCCTCTCAGTTAGAGAATGATACCAGGGATCAGACTGCTGGGTTACCCCCCTCAGTTAGAGAATGATACCAGGGATCAGACTGCTGGGTTTCCCTCTCAGTTAGAGAATGATACCATGGATCAGACTGCTGGGTTACCCTCTCAGTTAGAGAATGATACCATGGATCAGACTGCTGGGTTACCCTCTCAGTTAGAGAATTATACCATGGATCAGACTGCTGGGTTACCCTCTCAGTTAGAGAATGAAACCAGGGATCAGACTGCTGGGTTACCCTCTCAGTTAGAGAATGATACCAGGGATCAGACTGCTGGGTTACCCCCCTCAGTGAGAGAATGATACCAGTGATCTGACTGCTGGGTTACCCCCCTCAGTTAGAGAATGATACCAGGGATCAGACTGCTGGGTTACCCTCTCAGTTAGAGAATGATCCCATTGATCAGACTGCTGGGTTACCCTCGCAGTTAGAGAATGATACCAGGGATCAGACTGCTGGGTTACCCTCTCAGTTAGAGAATGTTACCAGGGATCAGACTGCTGGGTTACCCTCTCAGTTAGAGAATGATACCATGGATCAGACTGCTGGGTTACCCTCTCAGTTAGAGAATGATACCATGGATCAGACTGCTGGGTTACCCTCACAGTTAGAAAATGATACCAGGGATCAGACTGCTGGGTTACCCTCTCAGTTAGAGAATGATACCAGGGATCAGACCGCTGGGTTACCCCCCTCAGTTAGAGAATGATACCAGGGATCAGACTGCTGGGTTACCCCCCTCAGTTAGAGAATGATACCAGGGATCAGACTGCTGGGTTACCCTCTCAGTTAGAGAATGATCCCATGGATCAGACTGCTGGGTTACCTTCGCAGTTAGAGAATGATACCAGGGATCAGACTGCTGGGTTACCCTCTCAGTTAGAGAATGATACCAGGGATCAGACTGCTGGGTTACCCTCTCAGTTAGAGAATGATACCATGGATCAGACTGCTGGGTTACCCTCTCAGTTAGAGAATGATACCATGGATCAGACTGCTGGGTTACCCTCACAGTTAGAAAATGATACCAGGGATCAGACTGCTGGGTTACCCTCTCAGTTAGAGAATGATACCAGGGATCAGACTGCTGGGTTATCCTCTCAGTTAGAGAATGATACCAGGTATCAGACTGCTGGTTACCCTCTCAGTCAGAGAATGATACCATGGATCAGACTGCTGGGTTACCCTCTCAGTTAGAGAATGATACCAGGGATCAGACTGCTGGGTTACCCTCTCAGTTAGAGAATGATACCATGGATCAGACTGCTGGGTTATCCTCGCAGTTAGAGAATGATACCATGCATCAGACTGCTGGTTACCCTCTCGGTCAGAGAATGATACCAGGGATCAGACTGCTGGGTTATCCTCGCAGTTAGAGAATGATACCAGGGATCAGACTGCTGGTTACCCTCTCAGTCAGAGAATGATACCATGGATCAGACTGCTGGGTTACCCTCTCAGTCAGAGAATGATACCAGGGATCAGACTGCTGGGTTACCCTCTCAGTTAGAGAATGATACCATGGATCAGACTGCTGGGTTACCCTCTCAGTTAGAGAATTATACCAGGGATCAGACTGCTGGGTTACCCTCTCAGTTAGAGAATGAAACCAGGGATCAGACTGCTGGGTTACCCTCTCAGTTAGAGAATGATACCAGGAATCAGACTGCTGGGTTACCCTCTCAGTTAGAGAATGATACCAGGGATCAGACTGCTGGGTTACCCTCTCAGTTAGAGAATGATACCAGGGATCAGACTGCTGGGTTACCCTCTCAGTTAGAGAATGATACCATGGATCAGACTGCTGGGTTACCCTCTCAGTTAGAGAATTATACCAGGGATCAGACTGCTGGGTTATCCTCTCAGTTAGAGAATGATACCATGGATCAGACTGCTGGGTTACCCTCTCAGTTCGAGAATGATACCAGGGATCAGACTGCTGGGTTACCCGCTCAGTTCGAGAATGATACCAGGGATCAGACTGCTGGGTTACCCTCTCAGTTGAAGAATGATACCATGGGTCAGACTGCTGGGTTAACCTCTCAGTCGGAGAATGATACCATGGATCAGACTGCTGGGTTACCCTCTCAGTCGGAGAATGATACCAGGGATCAGACTGCTGGGTTACCCTCTCAGTTAGAGAATGATACCAGGGATCAGACTGCTGGGTTACCCTCTCAGTTAGAGAATGATACCAGGGATCAGACTGCTGGGTTCCCCCCCTCAGTTAGAGAATGATACCAGGGATCAGACTGCTGGGTTTCCCTCTCAGTTAGAGAATGATACCATGGATCAGACTGCTGGGTTACCCTCTCAGTTAGAGAATGATACCATGAATCAGACTGCTGGGTTACCCTCTCAGTTAGAGAATGATACCATGGATCAGACTGCTGGGTTACCCTCTCAGTCAGAGAATGATACCATGGACCAGACTGTAGGGTTACCATCTCAGTCAGAGAATGATACCAGGGATCAGACTGCTGGGTTACCCCCCTCAGTTAGAGAATGATACCAGGGATCAGACTGCTGGTTTACCCCCCTCAGTTAGAGAATGATACCAGGGATCAGACTGCATGGTTACCCCCCTCAGTTAGAGAATGATACCAGGGATCACACTGCTGGGTTACCCTCTCAGTTAGAGAATGATACCAGGGATCAGACTGCTGGGTTACCCTCTCAGGTAGAGAATGATACCATGGATCAGACTGCTGGGTTACCCTCTCAGTTAGAGAATGATACCAGGGATCAGACTGCTGGGTTACCCCCCTCAGTTAGAGAATGATACCAGGGATCAGACTGCTGGGTTACCCTCTCAGTTAGAGAATGATACCAGGGATCAGACTGCTGGGTTACCCTCTCAGTTAGAGAATGATACCATGGATCAGACTGCTGGGTTACCCTCTCAGTTAGAGAATGATACCAGGGATCAGACTGCTGGGTTACCCTCTCAATTAGAGAATGATACCATGGATCAGACTGCTGGGTTACCCTCTCAGTTAGAGAATGATACCAGGGATCAGACTGCTGGGTTACCCCACTCAGTCAGAGAATGATACCATGGACCAGACTGTAGGGTTACCCTCTCAGTCAGAGAATGATACCAGGGATCAGACTGCTGGGTTACCCCCTCAGTTAGAGAATGATACCAGTGATCAGACTGCTGGGTTACCCTCTCAGTTAGAGAATGATACCAGGGATCAGACTGCTGGGTTACCCTCTCAGTTAGAGAATGATATCAGGGATCAGACTGCTGGGTTACCCTCTCAGTTAGAGAATGATACCAGGGATCAGGCCTCTCAGTTACATAGATACATAGAAGATAGGAGTAGGATGAGGCCTTTTGGCCCTTCGAGCCTGCTATTTATCACGATCATGGCTGATCACCCAACCTAATAGCCTCATCCTGCTTTCTCCCCATAGCCTTTGATCCCATTCTAACCAAGTGCTATATCTAGGCGTCTCTTGAATATATTCAAAGTTTTAGCATCAATTACTTCCTGTGGTAATGAATTACACAGGCTCACCATTCTTTGTGTGAAGAAATGTCTCCTTATATCTGTCCGAAATGGTTTACCCTGAATCCTCAGACTGTGACCCCCTGGTTCTGGACACACCCATCATTGGTAACATCTTCCCTGCATCTACCCTGTCTAATCCCGTTAAAATTTCATAAGTCTCTATGAGATCCTCCCTGATTCTTCTGAACTCCAGCGAGAACAATCCCAACCTCGTCAATCTCTCCTCATACGACAGTCCCGCCACCCCTGGAATCAGTCTAGTAAACATTCGCTGCACTCCCTCGAGAGCAAGAACATCCTCCCTCAGAGAAGGAAACCAAAACTGCACACAATACTCCAGGTATGGCCTCACCAAGACCCTGTACAATTGCAGCAACACATCCCTGCTTCTATACTCGAAACCTCTCGCAATGAAGGCCAACATATTATTAGTCTTCTTTACCGCCTGCTGCACCTGCATGCTTACCTTCAGTAACTGGTGCACAAGGACACCCAGGTCCCGCTGCACACACCCCTCTCCCAATTTACAATCATATAAGTTGTTAAGTTAGTGGATGATACCAGGGATCAGGCCTCTCAGTTAGAGGATGATACCCGGAATCAGGCCTGAGTTACAGGATGATACCAGAGATCAGGCCTCTCAGTTGGAGGATAATACCAGGGATCAGGCCTCTCCGTTAGAGAATGATACCAGAGATCAGGTCTCTCAGTTAGAGGATAATACCAGGGATCAGACCTCTCAGTTAGAGAATGATACCAGGGATCAGGCCTCTCAGTTAGAGGATGATACCAGGGATCAGGCCTCTCAGTTAGAGAATGATACCAGGGATCAGGCCTCTCAGTTAGAGAATGATACCAGGGATCAGGCCTCTCAGTTAGAGAATGATACCAGGGATCAGGCCTCTCAGTTAGAGAATGATACTGTTCCGGTGGCAGCCATGGTGTAAACGGTCGCACATTCAGCAGCTCTCGCCCTTAGTGTATTTTTTTAATGGTGTTTAAGACAAATTTTTCAGAAAATTTCACAACATAAGGTAATCAAAGGGGGAGGAAAAGGAGGTGACCCTCAATTTATGGAATTGTGTCCAAATAAGAGTCGAAAAAGGATAAACCAAAAGATGAGTGAAAGCAAGACTCAGAGCTCATTGAGCTCAATGGTAACGAGGCAAAGCGTGTCCACGTCAGCTCATTGGTCGATGGAGCAATGGGTCGAGTACCTGGATGAGAAATTCGCCCGGCATCGCAAGGAGTGTACAGAAGATGTAACCCAGATGATAGCCTTGATTAAGGAGGTGGTTGACCCGTGTGGAGGAGAAAATGATGACCCAGGGACAGGAGATGGCGACTAAACGAGAGGAGGATATTTTGCAATGGCTTTGGAAATTAGCATAGTACAGGACAGCCAGAAACGACTGCTTGATAAAGTGGAAGACTTGGAGAACCGGTTTCGCAGGCAAAATATCGGAATCGTCGGGCTGCCAGAGGGGAAGGAAGGATCAGATGCGGGAGCGTATGTGGGGAAGATGTTGCAGGAGATGGTCGGGGCCGATGTGTTTGACAAGCCGCTGGAGGTGGACCGGGCGCACAGGGTGCTCGTATGTAAGCCCCAGGGTCGTGAGCCCCCGAGTGCCATGGTGATGAGGCTACATTGATTCCTCGACAAGGAGCGCATCATGAAGCGGGCCAGGCAGATGTGGGAAGAATCAGAGATCCAGGTGTACCAAGACTGGGGACCAGAACTCACAAAGAGGAGAGCAAGTTTCAACAAAGTTAAGGCGGCCCTGTTTGATAAAGACATTAAATTCGGACTGTTATACCCGGCGCGTCTTTGGGTGACCTACGAGAACCGGGAGCTGCACTTCAATTCTCCGGAAGATGTGGTTACTTTCATGAAAAACAATAATCTGGCTTAAGGACTCTTAAATTAAGGACTCTTAAATTCTCACTGTGGTGGGCTGAGTTTGAGGGACGGGATGGAGTGGCGAGGAGGAGAGAAACATGGTTCTGTGTTCTGCTTTGACTGGTTTAAAATTTCAGTCTTTTAATTCTATGAGTTAAGTTGCGATGTTGGAGAAGAAAAGGGTTTGGGTGTTTTATTTTTAAAGAAAAAAATGTTTTCCTCTCTTTTCTTTTCTCTCGTCTTGTGTAATTTGATTTTGATTTATTCTCTGTAACGGAGATGGTTGATTCTTGCATGCATAATTTTGATTAAGCTGCTTGGAGCTTCTTCTATTGTGTTTGATTCTCTTTGAAAGTGATGTGACTGATAAGAATCGGTCAAAGGGGGAGGGGTAGAACCTGGCAATCTGGTGTAACGACTTTTAAACTCAAACTGGGGGGGGTCTGAGTTCGGGGGAAGGGACAGGATGGAGGGGAGGTGAGAAAAATGGTTGTGATTTGCTATGTCTTGTTTAAAATTTTGGTCTTTTAATTTTGTGAGTTAAGTTACGATGTTCGGGAAGAAAAGGGTTTTGGTGTTTTAATATTTTTTTTTCCGTCTCTTCTTGTGTAATTTGATTTTGATTTACTGCTTTATGTAAGATATTACAGAGGGACGAACTTTTAAGATGCGATGGGGTGTTTTAGTTTCTGCAAGAATTACGGTTGATTCTTGCATGCATAATTTCACTTAAGCTGCTTGAAGCTACTTCTTTTGTGCCGGACTCTGTTTGAAGGTGATAGGACTGATAAGAATCGGTTAAAGGGGGAGGGGTTTGCTTCGTTGCCTGCGCGTTGGGGGATGGTATGTTTGCTTTTTGGGATTGTTGTCACTGTGCTGAGTGCTTGTTTTATTGCTCGCTGTGACAGAATCTGGCAGTCAGCCAGAGGTTCTACCCCACTTACACGCCAGAGGGTGGGAGATGCTGAGCTGGCTGGGCAGCTGGTTCACGGGAGCAAAGTTGGGGGAGATGCTGAGCTAGCTGGGTAGCTGGTTCACAGGAGCAAAGTTGGGGGAGAGCTGAGGAAAGACAAAGTGGGGGGGGGGGGGGGGAAGAGGGAGGGCGGGAGGGGGGTACTGCTGACGGGTAAGGGACAGTTAGGAGACTGGAGATGGAGATCAGATGGCAGTCACCGCCGAGGGGCGGTGTTATGGGCCAGGGTTTAGAGAACCCCAAAGTGTATCATGGAGTTCACCTGACCCACAACTTTTACTAGATTGTGGTATGGGGAGCACACTGCCCACTCTACAGGTGTGGTACAGCAGAAATGGAAACTTTTTTTTAAAGCAAAATAATGTTTATTCTATGAACTCAAGTTAACCTTTTTAAAACATACAGTGAACATCTTAGCAACCATCAATTCAAATACAACCCCCAAAGAATATACTAAGTAATCCTTAATAACTTCCCAAACAACATCCAGAAGACAAAAGAAACACTTTTTAACAGAAGCACATCAGGTTAAAGTCACTACTGAGAACATTTATAATTCTGAATTCACCAAATGATCAAGAGATAGTCTTTTCATGGCAGAGAGAACAGCAATACACCTGCTTTGTCTGGCTTCAGCTCCAACACTGAAAACGAAACTATAAAACACCCTGCAGCAAACAGCCTAAAACAAAAGTAAAAAGCTGACAGACAGCCCAGCTCTACCCACTCTCTGACATCACTGCAGTAATAAACACCCATTTCTTAAAGGTACTCTCACTACAGATACTTATATACACACCCATTTATAAACACCCATTTCTTAAAGGTACTCTCACATGACAGGTGGCTCAAGCGAGGTACGGAACACGGGCTAGGGGCTGGCCTAGGAAAGGTCATGGTTGACGGACAGGGAAGTGGGGCAAAAGCCCCCCCCCCCCCCCCCCCCCCCCGCCCGACCAGACTGGTTACATGGAATGTTCGTGGACTGACCGGGCCGGTTAAGAGAGCTCGTGTGTTCGCACACCTGAGACAGTTAAAAGCGGACGTGGCTATGTTACAGGAGACACACTTGAAGCTGGGAGACCAAATTAGATTATAGAAGGGATGGGTCGGGCAAGTGTTTCATTCAGGATTGGACTTTAAAACAAGGGGGGTGGCTATCCTGATTCACAAAAGAGTGACATTCGAGGTGGGGAGTATAGAGGTAGACCTGGGAGGCAGATTTATTGTGATTAGTGGGAAGCTCGAGGGAATGGCAGTGGTGCTGGTGAATATATATGTCCCAAACTGGGATGATGTCGTGTTTATCAGGAAGGTGCTGGCATGGATCCCAGACCTTGACTCGCACCGGCTGATCATGGGGGGTGACTTTAATATGGTCCTGGACCCGAGGTTGGCCCGGTCGAGTGCTAGGTCGGGGAAGCTATCAGCAATGGCAAAGGAACTGCAGCGGTTCATGGAGCGCATGAGAGGGGTGGATTTGTGGAGATTTGAGAGACCAAGGAGCAGGGAATATTCATTCTACTCCCATGTACATAAGGCGTACTCCAGGATAGATTTCTTCATGCCAGATAAAACACTGCGAGCAGGGGTTGAGGACACGGAGTACTCAGCAATTGTGGTCTCGGATCATGCACCACACTGGATAGACCTACGGGCAGACACGGGAATGTCCCAGCGCCCACAGTGGAGACTAGATACAGGGCTGTTAGCAGATGAGGAGATATGTGAGCGAGTGGGATAGGCCATTCGGGGGTACGTAAAGATCAATGACACGGGAGAGACTGTGGCTGGGGTGGTCTGGGAGTCACTGAAAGCGGTCATTAGAGGGGAATATATTTCGATTCGAGCCCACAGGGATAAAACTGAGCGGTCGGAGCTGGACAGGTTGGTAGGAGAAATCTGACAGGTGGACAGGTGATACTCGGAGTCTCCAAATCAGGAGCTCCTGAAGGAGCGTCAGAGACTTCAAATGGAGTTTGGGCTCCTTTCCACAGGAAAGACGGAGGGTCAGCTGAGGAGGGTAAAAGGGGCAATATATGAACATGGGGAGAAAGCTAGCAGGATGCTGGCACATCAGCTGAGGAAACAAGAGGCAGCGAGAGAAATAGGGAAAACAAAGGATTTGAGGGGTAGACGGTGACGGACCCGGGGGCAGTGAATGAAGCGTTCCGGGAATTTTAGAGTCAGCTATACGAGTCGGAACCCCCAGATAGGGAGTAGGGCATGAATCAATTCCTGGGGAGGCTATAGTTCCCAAAGGTAAATGAGGAGCTGGTGGAGGCCCTGGGGGCCCCGATTAGGCTTTGGGAGGTGATAGATGGACTGGGGGCGATGCAATCGGTAAAGCCCCGGGACCGGATAGGTTCCCAGTGGAATTTTATAAGAAGTTCTGTGGGTTACTGGGGTCGCAACTGGTTAAGGCTTTCAACAAGTCCAAGGAGCTGTGAGTACTCCCCCCAACGTTATCACAGTATCAATTTCTCTCATCCTGAAGCGTGACAAGAATCCGGAGAGCTGTGGATCGTACAGGCCAATCTCCCTCTTGAATGTAGATGCCAAATTATTGGCAAAGATCCTGGTCACTTGAATAGAGAATTGTGTCCCGGAGATAATTGCGGAGGATCAGATGGCATTTGTAAAGGGCAGGCACCTGACATCCAACATTAGATGCTTATTAATGTAATTATGATGCCAGCGGAGGGGCGCGAGGCTGAGAAGGCTTTCGACCGAGTGGAGTGGAAGTATCTATGGAATATTTTAGGCAGGTTTGGGTTTGGCCAGGGATTTGTGGAGTGGGTCCGGCTACTGTACCAGGCCCCAGTGGCAAATGTAAGAACTAACCGAGTTTGGTCAGAATACTTTAGTCTTTGTCGGGGTACAAGACGGGGATGCCCGCTCTCCCCATTACGGTTTGCCATGCCATAGAACCCTTAGCAATGGCTCTGAGAGCAGCGAATACCTGGAGGTGTATAGTGAGAGGGGCTGTGGAGCACAGGGTCTCTCTCTATGCGGACGATTTGCTGCTTTATATCATGGACCCGGTGGGAGGGATGACCAAAATCATGGAGGTATTAGGAGAATTTGGGTGATTTTCAGGCTATAAGTTAAATATGGGGAAAAGCGAGATGTTCGTGTTTCAGGCACGGGGGCAGGAAAGGAGACTGAAGGAGCTACCTTTTAAAGTGGTTGGGAAGAGTTTTAGGTATCTGGGGATTCAAGTGGCCAAGGACTGGGGGCAGCTTCACAAGTTAAATTTGGGCAAAGCAGTGGATCAAATGAGATGGGATTTTTGTAGATGGGATATGCTCCCACTGACGCTGGTGGGGATGGTTCAGTCGGTGAAGATGACTGTCCTTCCGAGACTGCTTTTCTTTTTTCAGTGTGTCCCGATTTTTGTCCCAAAGGCTTTTTTCAGAAGTATTAATGTGGCGATATCGAGGTTTATATGGGCGGGTAAAAGCCCGAGAGTAAAGAGGGCACTCCTGGAACGGGCCCGCGGGGAAGGGGGTTTGGCTCTCCTGAGCTTTATTACCTATTACTGGGCTGCCAACATATCGATGGTCAGGAAGTGGGTTGTGTGGGAGGGGTCGATCTGGGAGTGAATGGAGGCAGCATCCTGCAAAGGTACGAGTCTGGAGGCTTTACTGACGGCGTCCCTGCCGTTCTTGACGGCTCGGTACTCCACAGGTCCTGTGGTGGTGGCAGCCCTGAGGGTGTGGGGGCAATGGAGGCAGCATATGAGACTGGAGGGGGCTTCAGTGTGGTCACCAATCTGTGACAATCCCCAGTTTGTCCCAGGGAGGCTTTAAGAGATGGCAGAGGGCAGGAACTGAGAGGTTTGGGGATCTATTCATCCTGGAGGGCTTCCCGACCTTGGAGACATTGGAGGAGGAGTTTGACTTGCCGGGAGGAAACGGGTTTCGGTATCTTCAAATGCGGGACTTGATAAGGAGACAGGTCCCAAGCTCTCCTCGCCTCCCCCTGAGGGGACTACAGGATAAAGTGCTACCAAAAACAGGGGTTGGAGGTGGGGAGTTTTCGGACATATACAGGGTGGGAACCCCTATCAGTGAGGTGAAGACGAAGTGGGAAGAGGGGTTGGGAGTGGAGCTGGAAACTGAACTGTGGGAAAAATCCTTGAAAAGGGTAAATGCGTCCTCACCCTGTGCTAGACTCAGCTTGATTCAGTTCAAGGTAGTCCACAGGGCCCACATAACGGTAGCTCGGATGAGTAGGTTCTTCGAGGAGGTGGAGGACAGATGTGGGCGGTGTGGGGGTAGCCCGGCCAACCATGTTCATATGTTTTGGCATGTCCGAAACTGAGGGAATTATGGCAGGAATTTGCAGATGTTATGTCGGAAGTTCTGGAAGGTAGGGTAACTCAGAGTCTAGAATTAGCAATATTTGGGGTGTCGGAAGATCTGGGGGTAAAGGGGGGGAGGGAGGCTGAAATTCTGGCATTCTCCTCCCTGGTGGCCCGAGGACGGATCTTGCTGAGGTGGAGGGAAACAGAGTCCCCAAAATCAGGAGTGTGGGTCAGCGATATGGTCGAGTTTCTCAGTCTGGAGAAAATCAAGTTTGCTTTAAGAGGATCAATACAGGGATTTGCCCGGAGTTGGCAGCCGTTCATCGATTTCTTTAACAAAAACTGAACATCAGCAGTAAGGGGGGAAAGGGAAAGGGGGGGGGGGGGGGGCGGGGAGGAGGAACATAGGAGGCATGGTAATGTTAAATGAGGACAGGAAATTTAGTATACGGGTAATTGGAGATAGGGCGGGAGAAGTGGGGTACGTGGTTTACTGTGTGTTGTTATTTTAGGGGGCATTTTGTGCGTCGACATGCACGGTTTGTTTAGAGATGTCAATATGTTAAATTGTGAAAATTACAAATGCTTCAATAAAATTTTAAAGGTGGGGGGGGTCGGAGAATCGCCGGGGGTCGGCGTGAATCCCGCCCCCGCCGTCCTCCAAATTCTCCGGCCCCCCGAAAATCGGCCCGGCGTGATTCGTGCCGCCTGCCTCTGAGAATGGCGGGGTCCGGCGCAACTCAATGAGCCCCGGGGCTGCCCGAATTCTCTGGCCCGCGGTGGACCGAAGTCCCACCCGTTTTTGCCAATCCCGCCGGCATAAATAGGAGTAGGTCCTTACCGGCAGGATCTGGCGGTGCGGGCGGCCTCTGGGGTTCTTGGGGGGGCACGTGGGGATCAGGCACCGAGAGGTGCCCCCACGGTGGCCTGGCCCGTGTTCGGGGCCCACCGATCGGTGGGCGGGCCTGTGCCATGGGGGCACTCTATTCTTCCACACCGGCGGCTGTAGCAGTCCGCCATTGCTGGTGCGAAAACAAAGCCCTCTGCGCATGCGCAGGGATGACGCCAGCAAACGCTGTCGCTACCGCGCATGCGCCAACTCGCGCCAGCTGGCAGAGGCCCTTCGCCACCGGTTGGCGTGGCGCCAAGCCCCTTTCCTGCCAGCCGGCGGGTCGCAAACCACTCTGGGGCAGCCTAGCACCTGAAGGTGCGGAGGATTCCGCACCTTTGGGGTGGCCCGATTTCGGAGTGGTTCACGCCACTCCTCGGCGCCGGGACACCTCGCCCCGCCGGGTAGGGGAGAATCCCGCCCCAAGCCTTTCAGTTAGAGGATGATACCAGGGATCAGGCCTCTCAGTTGGCGGATGATACCAGGGACCAGGCCTCTCTGTTAAGGGATTGCAGGAGGCGTAACATCTTGTGCAATAAAGCCTCAATAGTTTCACCATTTCATCTCGTGGTCATTGATGGTACATCAATTTATTGCACTAGATGTTAAGCCTCCTGCAGCTAGAACCAGAATGGAAGCAGCGCAGGAGAGCATACACTTTTATACAGTGCCTGCTGGGAGGAGCCAGCAGGCTGGGATTTACTGTATTAACTGTAGTACAGTGGCAGTACCGTAATACATATAGTGTGTGACCAGTGGTGTTTACCACAAGGATGATACCAGGAATCAAGCCTCTCAAGAGGATGATACCATGGATCAGGCCACTCAGTCAGAGGATAATACCAGAAATCAGGCCTCTCAAGAGTTTGATACCAGGAATCAGGCCTCTCAGTTAGACAATGATACCTGGAATCAGGCCTCTTAGTTAGAGGATGATACAAGGGATCAGGCCTCTCAGTTAGAGAATGATACCAGGTGATTTGTTATGTTGTAGGAGTAACATAAGCGGCTTCCTTGTGGTGCACTTGACAAAGGAAGGTTCAGACGTGGAGATAACTTCAACACGTTTATTAAACTACTTACACTTCTATTACTCGGGTTCGACACTACTGCTAATCCTACTATAGCTACCCAGACTGACTAACCAGCTGCTGCATTCCACGTGGTGGGTGTAATATTGAATCAATCCTGTGTCTGTACTCACTGACTGTCTCCACTGGAAAGAGGCAGATCATGTGTGTGGTGCCCTTTATATATGGATTGGTGTAATGCTCCCCTGTGGTCGTGTCACCTCCTCGTGAATGTCTATTGGTCCTGTCCTATCTAATTGATCTATTGGTTGAGCATGTGTGTGTGA
The DNA here is from genome assembly GCF_047496885.1 of Scyliorhinus torazame. Lineage (NCBI taxonomy): Eukaryota > Metazoa > Chordata > Chondrichthyes > Carcharhiniformes > Scyliorhinidae > Scyliorhinus > Scyliorhinus torazame. The sequence continues at coordinate 56,351,417 of NC_092724.1, forward strand.
TGTTTCTGGTGCTCCCTCTAGTGTCTAGCTAGCCTACATGTATTTACATTGATGCACATCACCACACCAGTGATCAGGCCTCTCAGTTAGAGGATGTAACCAGGGATCAGGCCTCTCAGTTAGAGAATGATACCAGTGATCAGGCTTCTCAGTTAGAGAATGATACCAGGAATCAGGCCTCTCAGTTCGGGAATCATACCAGGGATCAGACCTCTCAGTTGGAGAATGATACCAGGAATCAGGCCTCTCAGTTAGAGAATGATACCAGGAATAAGGCCTCTCAGTTAGAGGATGATACCAGTGATCAGGCCTCTCAGTTAGAGAATGATACCAGTGATCAGGCCTCTCAGTTAGAGAATGATACCAGGAATCAGGCCTCTCAGTTCGAGAATCATACCAGGGATCAGGCCTCTCAGTTAGAGAATGATACCAGGGATCAGGCCTCTCAGTTAGAGAATGATACCAGGGATCAGGCCTCTCAGTGAGAGGATGATACCAGGGATCAGGCCTCTCAGTTAGAGAATGATACCAGGGATCAGGCTTCTCAGTTAGAGAATGATACCAGGAATCAGGCCTCTCAGTTAGAGAATGATACCAGGAATCAGGCCTCTCAGTTAGAGGATGATACCAGGGATCAGGCCTCTCTGTTAGAGGATGATACCAGGGATCAGGCCTCTCAGTTAGAGAATGATACCAGGAATCAGGCCTCTCAGTTCGGGAATCATACCAGGGATCAGGCCTCTCAGTTAGAGAATGATACCAGGGACCAGGCTTCTCAGTTAGAGAATGATACCCGGAATCAGGCCTCTCTGTTAGAGGATGATACCAGGGATCAGGCCTCTCAGTTAGAGGATGATTCCAGGAATTCGGCCTCTAAGTTAGAGAATGATACCAGGAATCAGGCCTCTCTGTTAGAGAATGATACCAGGGATCAGGCCTCTCAGTTCGGGAATCATACCAGGGATCAGGCCTCTCAGTTAGAGAATGATACCAGGGACCAGGCTTCTCAGTTAGAGAATGATACCCGGAATCAGGCCTCTCTGTTAGAGGATGATACCAGGGATCAGGCCTCTCAGTTAGAGGATGATACCAGGAATTCGGCCTCTCAGTTAGAGAATGATACCAGGAATCAGGCCTCTCTGTTAGAGAATGATACCAGGGATCAGGCCTCTCAGTTAGAGGATGATACCAGAGATCAGACCTTGCAGTTAGAGAATGATACCAGGGATCAGGCCTCTCAGTTAGAGAATGATACCAGGGACCAGGCTTCTCAGTTAGAGGATGATACCAGGGATCAGGCCTCTCAGTTAGAGGATGATACCAGGGACCAGGCCTCTCAGTTAGAGAATAATACCAGGTGATTTGTTATGTTGTAGGAGTAACATAAGCGGCTTCCTTGTGGTGCACTTGACAAAGGAAGGTTCAGACGTGGAGATAACTTCAACACGTTTATTAAACTACTTACACTTCTATTACTCGGGTTCGACACTACTGCTAATCCTACTATAGCTACCCAGACTGACTAACCAGCTGCTGCATTCCACGTGGTGGGTGTAATATTGAATCAATCCTGTGTCTGTACTCACTGACTGTCTCCACTGGAAAGAGGCAGATCATGTGTGTGGTGCCCTTTATATATGGATTGGTGTAATGCTCCCCTGTGGTCGTGTCACCTCCTCGTGAATGTCTATTGGTCCTGTCCTATCTAATTGATCTATTGGTTGAGCATGTGTGTGTGATGTTTCTGGTGCTCCCTCTAGTGTCTAGCTAGCCTACATGTATTTACATTGATGCACATCACCACACCAGTGATCAGGCCTCTCAGTTAGAGGATGTAACCAGGGATCAGGCCTCTCAGTTAGAGAATGATACCAGTGATCAGGCTTCTCAGTTAGAGAATGATACCAGGAATCAGGCCTCTCAGTTCGGGAATCATACCAGGGATCAGGCCTCTCAGTTAGAGAATAATACCCGGAATCAGGCCTCTCTGTTAGAGGATGATACCAGTGATCAGGCTTCTCAGTTAGAGAATGATACCAGAGATCAGGCCTCTCAGTTAGAGGATGATACCAGTGATCAGGCTTCTCAGTTAGAGAATGATACCAGGAATCAGGCCTCTCAGTTCGGGAATCATACCAGGGATCAGGCCTCTCAGTTAGAGAATGATACCAGTGATCAGGCCTCTCAGTTAGAGAATGATACCAGGAATCAGGCCTCTCAGTTCGAGAATCATACCAGGGATCAGGCCTCTCAGTTAGAGAATGATACCAGGGATCAGGCCTCTCAGTTAGAGAATGATACCAGGGACCAGGCTTCTCAGTTAGAGAATGATACCAGGAATCAGGCCTCTCAGTTCGGGAATCATACCAGGGATCAGGCCTCTCAGTTAGAGGATGATACCGGGGATCAAACCTCTCAGTTGGAGAATGATACCAGGGATCAGGCTTCTCAGTTAGAGAATGATACCAAGGATCAGACCTCTCAGTTAGAGAATGATACCAGGAATCAGGCCTCTCAGTTCGAGAATCATACCAGGGATCAGGCCTCTCAGTTAGAGAATGATACCAGGGATCAGGCCTCTCAGTTAGAGAATGATACCAGGGACCAGGCTTCTCAGTTAGAGAATGATACCAGGAATCAGGCCTCTCAGTTCGGGAATCATACCAGGGATCAGGCCTCTCAGTTAGAGAATGATACCAGTGATCAGGCCTCTTAGATAGAGGATGATACCAGGGACCAGGCTTCTCAGTTCGAGAATCATACCAGGGATCAGGCCTCTCAGTTCGGGAATCATACCAGGGATCAGGCCTCTCAGTTAGAGAATGATACCAGGGATCAGGCCTCTCAGTTAGAGAATGATACCAGGGACCAGGCTTCTCAGTTCGAGAATGATACCAGGAATCAGGCCTCTCAGTTCGGGAATCATACCAGGGATCAGGCCTCTCAGTTAGAGGATGATACCGGGGATCAAACCTCTCAGTTGGAGAATGATACCAGGGATCAGGCCTCTCAGTTAGAGAATGATACCAAGGATCAGACCTTGCAGTTAGAGGATGATACCAAGGATCAGACCTTGCAGTTAGAGGATGATACCAAGGATCAGACCTTGCAGTTAGAGGATGTAACCAGGGATCAGGCCTCTCAGTTAGAGAATGATACCAGGAATCAGGCCTCTCAGTTAGAGAATCATACCAGGGATCAAACCTCTCAGTTAGAGAATGATACCAGGGATCAGGCCTCTTAGTTAGAGAATGATATCAGGAATCAGGCCTCTCAAGAGTTTGATACCAGGAATTCGGCCTCTCAGTTCGACAATAATACCAGGAATCAGGCCTCTCAGTTAGAGGATGATGCCAACTACTCCACCATTGCTAAAGTATCCAATTAAATACTGGGAAGCCTGAAGCCAGTGTTTTCAGTCCTGGTTCCAAACACTCTACCCTTGCGACTGACTCCAGTCCTCTCTCGAGTAACAGTCTGAGATTAATCCAGTCTGTTTACAACCTTGGTGTTATAGCTGACCAGAAGATGAGCTTCTGATCACATAGAATCCTTGCAGTGCAGAATGAGGCCATCTCATCCTGTTAATGGTGGAGCTGGAGAAAAGATGGTGCAACGTGTTCACTTTTAGGACGTATGCCTGAATCCAGCTTCGAACGATGAGGTGAGAGAGTCTCCCTTCTGAGTTTAAGGTGTTTAGGATGAATTTCTTTGAGCCTGAAGTCCAAATCTGGGGTAAAGAGGATGGGAAATCTGGCAGGTTTTTGGCCTAAAGACCAACACGTGCCAGAATTCTCCAGCTATTGGGTTTCTCTTTTATCGCCGGCATCGCACCCCCGCCTGCGGGTTTCCCGGCGGGTTGGGTCGCTTCATTGGGAAATCCCATTGACAAGCAGCAGAGGAGAGAATCCCGCGGCCAGCGAACGGCAGGCCACCGAGGAACGCGCTGCTGAAGTACCGGAAAATCCCGACTGCTGGAGGACAGGAGTTCTGGCTGATGCAAAGAGGCATTGCTGGTAAAGTGACACCACTCATCAGATTATTTGCATCGCCTGAGCACCCAGATTAATGGAAAGGCACAGTTGGGCCCCACAGGAATTTCCAGTCACGGGTCATGGACTGGAAGACCACAGCTGGAGGTAGGCCCAATGAAATTGGTCCCTCTCCTGGACATGTTGGTGTCTTATCCAACCAGCCAGGCTGGCTAGTCTCCAGGGGACGCGTGACAACATCGCACTAACTCCTCGCTCCACCTTTCCAACAAGGCAGGAATCCAGGGTTTTTCCACAGAACTCTTGGATACAGGTTGTAAATATTCAATGACCTGAAAGAGCCTGGCGAGGTTGGCAGCGGAAGTCAGCAGTACACTGGGATATCCATCATGCCACACTTCTGGTGACAATGTTGGACTTGTGAACTTTGCCCCTCAGATCTACAAGGCGTTAAACTGCTCCATTCAGTCGCACTTATAAATATAACTGCGTAAAGCAAAATTTACTTCCAAAGAACATATTGTGGCATTTCACATGAAAGTTTATTGAGCACCAATGTGTTTGGATGTTCGTCAGTGACTTGTCAAGCTCCTGTCGGCTCCTGAACCTTGCCAGATGGTCTGGGAATGAAAGTCAACTTGCTTCTCACGCAACAACTGGCTGATCTGGCAGCAGTACTGCGAGGTCAGCCAAGCTCGCTTGATTTTGCTTCTCCCTTCTCTGGGAATCATTGAATTTGGCAGTCATGGTTCAGAGGGTAAGCGCACTTGGCAAGATAAACCCTGAGCCTTTTGGACCCAGGGAATCCTTGGTGCATTGGCTGGCTGTAGCTGGGGCTCAGCCTGGGATGGGTCACTTTGTCAGAAAGGACATCAGAGTCCGTCAGATTGAGATGTGTCTCCTAAAGCTTCCCAGGCTGACACTAGCTAACTCAGGAAAGCTTGGGAATTGAAGTTGGGGACAGCCCAAGATAAGGGAAAACACTACTGGGGCAGTTTGTGCCGGATTTATATGGAGAGAGCGCCACTGGCAGATATCCTGGACATTGACAGAGCTCACAAATAGAAATCTAAGCCCCCTCAGGACAAGCGGGACTGAAAACTCGCATTACTTTGATCTCCATGTGCTGCTTTTGATGCCCACAATCACTTATATCACATCCAACTGGGGAAGCCTGGCCATAGAGGCTGAGGGTCTCTGCTTACATGCTGCTCTCCAGACTTGGAAGATATAAGAGCTAATGCCACAAGGTGGAGGGCGGCACGATGGCACAGTGGTTAGCACTTCTGCCTCACAGCACCAGGGTTGAGCTCGGGTTCAATTCCGGCATTGGGTCAATGTCTGTGTGGAGTTTGTACGTTCTTCTCATGTCTGCGTGAGCTTCCTCCAGGTGCCCCAGTTTCCTCTCAGTTCAAAGGTGTGCAGGTTAGGTGGGATGGCCATGCTAAATTGTCCCCAAGAGTTGAGGGATGTGCAGGTTAGGTTATGGGGATCGGGCGTGAGCGGGCAAGGGTGCTCATTCGAAGAGCCGGTGCAGACACAATGGGCCGACTAGCCTCCTTCTGCACTGTAGGGATTCTGTGAGATTCTAATGTCATATTCCAAGCAGGGAAATTACACTCAAAAGGAGTCAGGGTCGGGAATATGGTTACAACACTACGGCCCTGATTCTCTGGCCCAGGTTCCTGGGCTCACTGGACACCCACGATCACAAAATTAGTCCTTAAAGCTGTATCAACTAAGAGCTGGGCAGTTGCTCCATGCAAAGCTAGTGATCGCCCCCACTGGAAACCGGGGTCCTGAGGGCGTGACTCCTTGCAGGTTTGCTGTTCTTCAAAACAGGATTATTATAACGATTATTTCAATCTGGTTATTCTCTGGTAAATCTGATTGACAGCAAACAGCTCCATCCCAGTAAGAGAAACAGCTTAGATTTGAATCAGATGAGTGTTTGATCATAAAGGCACGCTCTTAATCCCCATAAGGTTTGGCTGTGTAAATACTGTAAGTTTAAAATGAGCTGTAATGTAAAACGCCAGCAGCTTATTTTCCCCAGGCAGATATTTGAATAGATACTTCTCGGGTACCTGCATGGTATCCCAGAGTGCACTAGTTTCATTCGACACTTTCAATTTATTAAGCAACTTTGTTGTTTTGTCTGTTGGGAGCTCAGCTTCTTATCATTTCTTTCCGTGCCTTTTATTTTAATCCTCACATTCCATCCTTTGCTCTGGCAAAGTTACCTGGGATCAACTGTAGCAACCCACTTCTGAACAGATTTTTAAAAGAGGATTTATTCCTTTCTCAGAGGTACAAAGCCAATGCGCAGAGTGGAAAGGGCAAGCCCTTAATCCGTCTCCTTGTTTGCTCCAACAAACAATACAAATTCAAATTGAATCCAGTTTGTGGGCTCCACAAGAGGGACACACGAGATCCAGGCTGACCAAGGGCAGGCATCCCACCCTTGACCCTACCTTTGGCCTTAGCCAAAAATGGCTGACCAGCTAGCTCAGCAGACTGGGAAGTTAGCCTTACTAGTTAGTGTCATGATATTCAGGTAAACATCATAGCACATACATACATACATACTGATGGACAGATCAACGGACCAATCGACACACACAACACGACAGCCAATCACAGGCAAGAGCATACACAGTACAAAACAGGGAACACGACACTTCCTGGGCACTCGAGCAGGAGACGGCTCAGGGCACGGAGCTCATTACAAGCCACTCAGACGTCCACCATGTGCTGAGTGCCACTACACGCTAGAATTAGGAGTAGTTCCACAGAATCAAGGGTCACGATCGAACTTCAGTAAACAGTTTACCAGTGTAAATAGATGTTTGAAATAAAACTGCGTTACACCATTCGCAACCGTGTTGGTTCGTCTGTGTAGTAGAGTACCCAACACTTCATAGTACCAGGAGTGACTTTGGTACCTACCTACAAATCCTCCGGAATCTGCCATCCTGCGCCATGGACACCGTCAACACACCGCAGCCGCTGCAAGTCGCTGGAAACCTCGGCGTTAATTGGAAGCTGTTCAAACAGCGCTTCCAGATCGTTCTGGAAGCCAACAAAAAGGAAAGCGCCTCAGACACCAGAAAGGTCGCCATCCTCCTCACCACGGCAGGTCAACACGCCACCCATGTCTACAACTCCCTGGTGTTCGCGGAAGGCGAGGACAAGACCAAATACAAAACGGTCCTTCTCAAGCTCGACCAACACTTCAACGTCGAGGTCAATGAGAGCTTCGAGAGGTATCTCTTCCAGCAGCGCCTGCAAGGTAAGGATGAGCCATTTCAGTCATTCCTTACGCATCTCCGCATCCTCGCGCAGTCCTGCGGTTACGACACCACCTCCGATTCCATGATTCGGGACCAGATCGTTTTTGGGGTCACCTCAGGCACCCTACGCCAGCAGCTCTTAAAAATAAAAGGCCTCAATTAGCCTCCGCGAGGCAGGCGCCCCACGAGGCCGAACGGGTCCAGGCGATCAAGTTCCTCCCGGCCCGCGGCCCGGACGAAGGTGGCCATTTTGTGCGTTTTTCGAGGCCTCCCGCGCTTGTGCGCGCCAAAAACTACGGCAACACTGAGGGACGTGATGCGCAGGCACGCTCGACGCAAGACCGAACTGCGCATGCGCAGTGGCGCAACAAACACCATGACGTCACGACGTGCGGCAACTGTGGAGCCGCACATTTAACGCGGCAATGTCCCGCAAGAACCCGACAATGCCTTCGCTGTGGCAAGGTGGGCCACTACACTGCTTGCTGTCGAGCAGCTCAACCTGTCAATGTTCCCCAACTCCGACAACCTCGCAGGGACGTCCGGACCATTCAGCCTCCTTATTACGAATCTTGCCCAGACGATATCCAGACCAGTGACACAGACGGCCGGGACGCCTTCCATGTTGCGGTCATTGATGGGAACCGAATGTCTCCAGCCAGGACCCACCATCCGGTGCAAGTTAACACGATCAATCCGGGTGATGAATGGTGTGCCACCCTAACGGTCAACCGATCACCGATAACATTCCGTCTGGACACTGGCGCCTCCGCCAACCTCATAGCATGGTCAGCCTTCTACCCCATGAAGGTCAGACCACCAATTCGGCCGTACCGTTGCAGGATGGTCGACTACAATGGGAACGTTAACCCGGCTATGGGATCCTACCAGCTCCAGGTGACACATAACACACACACGGCCACACTCTCATTCGAGATAGTCGGATCATTGAAGGACTCCCTGCTAGGCGCACAGGCATGCAAGGCCCTCCACCTCGTGCAACAAGTCCACTCTCTCTCTCTCCAGACGGCACATCTGACTTCCCGGATGCAGAGTTCAGCGCACAGCTCCAATCGCTCCTCGCCCACAACCAGGAGGCATTCGAGGGCAGGGGAACACTGCCCTACACCTACAGAATTCGGCTCAAACCGGACGCCACCCCGGTCATTCACGCACCTCGCAGGGTCCCAGCGCCACTCAAAGACCGCCTCAAGCAACAGCTGCAGGATCTCCAGGACCAAGGTGTGCTATCCCGGGTCACGGAGCCCACGCCATGGGTCAGCTCCATGGTGTGTGCTAAGAAGCCCTCCGGCGAGCTCTGAATTCTGCATTGATCCAAAGGACCTCAACTACAACATAATGAGGGAACATTACCCCATACACAAACGGGAAGAGATCATAAGCGAAATGGCCCGGGCTAAAATCTTCACGAAACTGGATGCCGCGAAGGGTTTTTGGCAGATCCGTCCAGCCGAAAGCTGTGCACCTTCAACACCCCTTTCGGCAGGTTCTGCTACAACCGGATGCCATTTGTCATCATCTCGGCATCCGAGGTCTTTCATAGGATCATGGAGCAGATGATGGAAGGCATCGAAGGGGTGCGCGTCTACGTGGACGACGTCATCATTTGGTCCACCACGCCACAGGAGCACATCTATCGTCTCCAGCGCGTCTTTGCGTGCATACGCGAAAACGGCCTGCGCCTCAACCGAGCCAAGTGTTCTTTCGGCCAAACCGAGCTGAAGTTCCTGGGGGACCACATTTCCCGGTCAGGGGTCCGTCTGGATGCAGACAAGGTGAGCGCCATCACAGCCATGCGCAGCCGGCAGACAAGAAAGCAGCGCTACACTTCCTAGGCATGGTCAACTTCCTGGGGAAGTTCATTCCCAACCTTGCCTCCCACACGACAGCGCTGAGCCAACTCGTCAAGAAGTCCACGGAGTTCCAGTGGCTACACACACACCAGCAGGAATGGGAGGAGCTCAAACTTAAGCTCACCACAGCACCGGTATTGGTGTTTTTCGACACATCTCGTGCCACTAAAATCTCAACTGATGCCAGCCAGTCTGGCATTGGGGCGGCACTCCTACAGCGGGATGGCACTGCGTCATGGGCCCCAGTCGCCTATGCCTCGCGGGCCATGACCCCCACAGAACAGCGCTACGCACAAATCGAAAAGGAGTGCCTGGGCTTGCTATCCGGGTTGGACAAGTTTCATGACCATGTGTATGGTCTCCCCTGGTTTACGTTGAGACTGACCACCGCCCCCTGGTCAGCATCATAAATAAGGACCTGAACGAGATGACCCCTTGCCTCCAGCGAATCCTACTTAAACTTAGGAGATATGTCTTCCAACTGGTCTACACCCCGGGTAAGGACCTTATCATTGCGGATGCCCTATCTAGAGCAGTGAGCACACAGCCAGATACGGAGGGGTTCGTTTGTCAGGTCGAGGCGCAGGTGGCTTTCACATCGGCAAATCTGCCAGCTGACGACTCCAGTCTGGCCCGTATTCGCTGACAGACTGCGGCTGACCCCCTTCTACAACGTGTGATGCGCCACATGACGGGAGGGTGGCTCAAAGGGCAGTGCCCGCAGTTCTACAATGTCCGAGACGACTTGGCCGTCATTGATGGTGTCCTTCTAAAGCTGGACCGGATTGTGATTCCGCACAGCATGCACAAGCTGGTCCTCGACCAACTACACGAAGGCCACCTGGGGGTCGAGAAGTGCAGACGGAGGGCCCGAGAGGCGGTATACTGGCCGGGCATCAGTAATGACATTGCCAATATGGTGCTCTACTGCCCCACCTGCCAAAGGTTTCAATCGGCGCAACCTCCTGAGACGCTTCTGCCCCATGAGCTGGTGACGTCCCCCTGGGCGAAGGTGGGTGTGGACCTCTTTCACGCGCTCGGCAGGGACTATGTCATCATCATTGACAACTTTTCCATCTATCCAGAGGTCATACGCCTGCACGATTTGACGTTGTCCGCTGTCATCAGGGCTTGCAAAGACACCTTCGCTCGCCACGGCATTCCGATGGCTGTCATGTCGAACAATGGGCCCTGTTTCGCCAGCCAGGAATGGTCATCTTTTGCTGCCTCGTATGGTTTCACACACGTGACGTCCAGCCCTCTGTATCCCCAGTCCAATGGAAAGGCGGAGAAGGGCATTCACATTGTCAAGCAGCTCCTCTGCAAGGCCGCTGCTGCCAGATCGGATTTCTGCCTAGCCCTGCTGGCCTATCGCTCGGCCCCACTAGCCACTGGCCTCACCAGCCCAGCTGTTGATGGGTCGCGCCCTCAGGACCACTGAGCCTTCCATTCTGGCATCCACAACCAACCATGCTCCGGTACTACACAGAATGCAACAGCAGCGCGGTCGCCAGAAGAGGGCATATGACACACGGGCAACTGATATTCCCGCCCTGGCCCCTGGGGACGAAGTCCGCATCCATCTACCAGAAGGTAGCTGGTCAGCACCTGCCGAAGTTCTCCGACGCGTGGCTCCCCGCTCGTTCCTGGTTTGCATGCCTGATGGATCCATTCGTAGGCGCAATCGCCGGGCTCTTCGCCTCCTTCCACGCTCGCTATGGGACCTTACACCGACACCGCGCCCGCCTGATGTTCCTGATATCGACTTCGTGGAGCTGCCTCACACCATGCCCCTTCCGTCGTCGCCCGTGGCCAGGCTCATTCGTCAGCCGGTGTTTCCAGACCTACCCTTGAGGCGGTCAACCCAAATTCGTCGCCCACCTTCTAGATTGGACTTATGAGACTGCTTGTACATTGAACTCATACTACCACTGTGTTAATATGTTTCTATTCTTATCGTTACAGGAATTTGTTTTGTCGTTCAACATTTCCCCGTTCTTTGTTTATGGTACAACCTCATTGTTATGTCGCACCTGATATCGCCCCTTGTATATAGTTTAGCCCCATGTACATGCTGTAAATATTGCACACACACACATTTAGCTACATTCAGTACACATCTCTATTTATGACCAAGTAGGCACATGTTCTTGTAAAAAAAGGGGGATGTCAGGTAAACATCATAGCACATACATACATACATACATACTGATGGACACATCAACGGACCAATCACCACACACAACACAACAGCCAATCACAGGCAAGAGCATACACAGTACAAAAAAGGGAACACGACACCTCCTGGGCACTTGAGCAGGAGACGGCTCAGGGCACGGAGCTCATTACAAGCCACTCAGACATCCACCATGTGCTGAGTGCCACTACACTCTAGAATTAGGAGTAGTTCCACAGAATCAAGGGTCATGATCGAACCTCAGTAAACAGTTTACCAGTGTAAATAGATGTTTGAAATAAAACTACGTTGTACCATTCGCAACCGTGTTGGTTCGTCTGTGTAGCAGAGTACCCAACACTTCAGTTAGTATGTTTGATTTTGATACTCCCTGCCTCAACCCAGATTTCATTAATTGTATTAAAATTCCACCAGCTCCGGCGGAACTTGAAGCCCTGTCGCCAAAACATTCGCCTGGATCTCTGGATTACTGGTTCACTGAAACGACCACTATGCCCCCACCACCCTGCCTAAATCAGTGGAGCACGACTTGCATATTTAAATTACATCTACATCTGTTGAATCAGAAACAGGGCATTGGATATTGGACTGAGCAGTTCAGAGGAACCAGGTCTCTCAACCCAAGTCGAGTTTGTTTATAACAGTTGTTTGAACTCAGGGTTTGAATTACAGCCTTGAACTCAGTCCCTGGTAACAATCTTCATTTAGAAAATTCACTGTTTCCGCATCTGTGCTGCTTTCAATTGATTTTTTTTTTAAGAAGGTTCGGGGCCATCAGTGAGCTCCTGAAAATAAGAAGCCAGGGATTGATGTCGACGGCATCAATACTGCAGGCTCTCCATCACTGAACTATTTGTGCTTGAAAACAGGGGCATTTAATGTCTAATAAATAAAATGACTTCACAATATCCTGGACACTGGGGTCAAGATGCCCAAAACAGAAAAATATAATGCCGCAAATTTGCCAGCAGCGGTATAAAAAAGATTAAATAAACTGGTACCTGGCACAACTGATTGCAACATATACAATTCTCAGGGGGTTAGACAGGTAAAATGTTGGGAGGATGTTTCCAGTCATGGGAGAGTGGACGACTAGAGGGCATAGTCGCAGAATAAGGGGTTGCCCATTCCAGATGGTTTTGCGGAAGAATTTCTTCTCTCAGAGAGGGGTGGATCTTTGGAATTCTTTACCCCAGGAAGCTGTGGAGGCTGAGTCCTTGAACATTTTCTGTGCTGAGATCGTCAAGTTTTTAATGAACAGGCTGAATGGCCTAGTCCTGTTCCTATTTCTTATGGTCTTATAAGACTGAGCAACAGGCAGGGTTGCCAACTCTGGTTAAATGTATTGCTGGAGGTTTTATCACATGACTTGCACCTACATTCCAGCAATTTGTCGGCGAACACATCCATCCATGTGACGGATGGCTTTCCTGCACCAGTAGGAAAGCAAAAAGATCATTATCCAATAGGATGATGCTTGACCATCAGTCAAACAGCATTTTGTCTCCTGTTTTCAACATTCATGTATGTGGTAAAAATAAAAGCTCAAAGAAAATGACAAAACAAAATGTTTCAATGTCCCGATGAATTTTCTCCAGGGTTGCACACAGCAGTGTCCTGGGGATTGGCCTTCAATTCCTGGAGATTCCAGGCTAATCCTGGAGGGTTGGCAACCCTAGCAACAGGAGACGTCATACTCAGAGCTGTCTAAGGACCTTGATCAGTGAACCACAACACTGACACTGTGAATTACAGCTTCCAGGGCCATGCAAAACATGCCATAACAAAAACATGTGGCTGATATAAAGTTACCAAGGGGTTACTGATGAAGAACAGCAAGTACAACTCTGTATATGTGCCTTTCTGATCTACCTTGTTCTTCTTTTTTAGTCATAAATCTCACTGCTGACATGTTCTTGAGTTGGACAAGTTTGCAAACCCACCACGGCAACTCACAGGAGTGGAATTAAGATAAAAACGACACCAGGCCAATGAAGGTAACCTGCTCCAAGAGGTGTTTTTTTTTAAAGGCATTGAAAGAGGAAAGAGAGATAGCAGCTAGAAGTTTAGAGAGGGAGTTCCAGAACTTACAGCTCAAGATACCTAAAGGCACGACTACCAATCCTAGAACGAAGGATGTTGGGGGCGCTCAAGATGCCAGAACTGGAGGGACACAGAGCTCGAGAGTTGTAGGGCTGGAATCACTGTAGAGGAGTGAGGCCATGGTGGGATTTGAACACAAGGGGGCAGGCATTTCTGTTCCAACCCACCCCAGGACTGGGAATTCCCACCCGAGGTCACCAGACCTTTTCCTTGTCTGTTGAATTCTCCATCCGGCCCGTGACGATTCCCGCAGTGGGCAGGACTGGAAGATTTAGGCCAAGAATGGGAATGTTAAAACTTAGGCATTAGTGGGCTGGGAACGAATGTAGGCCAGTGAGCACAGAGTGATGGGCCAATGGGACTTGGTGTGAGTAGAGATACAGACAGCAGAATGTTTTGATGATCTCAAGTTCACGGTACCACAGTGGTTAGCACTGTTGCTTCACAGTACCAGAGCACGAGGGTACCAGGTTCGATTCCTGACTTGGGTCACTGTTGCGTGGAGTCTGAACGTTCTCCCGATGTCTGCATGGGTTTCCTCCGGGTGCTCCGGTTTCCTCCCACAAGTCCCCAAAAGACGTGCTGTTAGGTAATTTGGACATTCTAAATTCTCCCTGTGTACCTGGAGAGGCGCCGGAATGTGGCAACTAGGGGCTTTTCACAGTAACTTCATTGCAGTGTTAATGTAAGCCTACTTGTGACAATAAAGATTATTATTTATGAAGGGTTAGGTGATGCATGGCCAGGACAGCAATGGAATAATTTGTGATAATTAATAATGACAGTATGGAGGAGGGTTTCAGCAGATGTGGGTGGGTTCAGATGGGGCAGACATGGATGATGTTATGAGGGACACTAACCATTGTATGATTCGTTATTAAACCTAATGAACATGTAAACAGAGTGGGGAAAACACAGAAGAAAGAAGATCAGAGCAACGAGGAGAGAAAACATGAATGTCACTTGGCTAAACTTTGTGCCTTGCGATGGACATAGCCTGGTGTTTCCTCATAAGGAGACATCTCAGGAGGATAGTTCAAGGCTACCAACCAGGCTTTGTCCACAGTTGACAGATTTAAGTGACCGTTTCTGTGGCCCAGGGTTCACTGATTTTTGCCCCTCATTGTATTTCTCAAAAAGGCAGTGGAACCAAATTAAAATTCCCAATAATCCAACCTCAAGCACAGAAAGCCATTGTGAAAGTGTAACGTAGAAAAGAACTTCTGTGGTGTCCATGTGCAATGATATATTGACATGCTGCGCATTTATATTGTTGCTCCACATCGGGACACCAACAATTATCCCTCAAAGTCTGGATGGAGCTGGTACAGAAATCCAAAAAGTTTCATCACCATCAACCACAATCCAAAAACAGTATGGAGAGAAGTTCATTTTAATTTCAGTCAATGCTGCTCATTCAGGAGGTGCTTTCCTGCATTCACTGTTAGCAGCATTGTCATGTCAGCCTGCTTCAGCCAGTGGAGCTCTCCCTCAAAGTTCAAAGTTGAAGTTAAAATCCTAAAGAATTGAGCACTTAATTTAAAACTGGCATACGAGTGCGAGCACCGAGGATGTGATGTCTCACTGGAGGCAACGGCCAAGAGTTCCTGTTTTTTGCCCAATTGGGAATCTAGGCAGAAAATGAAATAAAAAACAGAAAATGCTGCAAAGACTCAGCAGGTCTGGCAGCATCTGTGGAGAGAGGGAGGGGAGGGGAGGGGAGGGGAGGGGGGTCACTGTCTGTGTGGAGTCTGCACTTTCTCCCCGTGTTTGCGTGGGTTTCCTCCCACAGTCACAAGAAGTCCAGGTTAGGTGGGTTGGCCATGCTAAATTGCCCCCTTAAGTGTCCAAAGGTTAGGTGGGGTTACAGGGATAGGCTGGAGGATTGGGCCTGGGTAGGGTTCTCTTTCAGGGGGGTTGGTTCAGACTTGATTGGCCGAATGGCCATCTTATTTATTCTATGAGAGAAACGGAGTTAACGTTAAAGTCCACATGACTTTTTCACCCAGAGGGTGTGGGAATCAGGAACTCACTGCCTGAAAGGGTGGGAGAGGCAGGAACCCTCATAACACTTAAGAAGCATTTAGATGACCTCTTGAAAACGCCATAGCATACAAGGCTATGGATCAAGTGCTGTAAAATGGGATTAGAGTAGATCGGTGCTTGATGGCTGACGCTGACATGATGGGCCGAAGGGCCTCTTTCCATGTTATAAAACTGTAGGACTTCTTCAGAGTTTTCTCCACATATGCTGCCAGACCTGATGAGTATTTCCAGCACCTTCTGTTGTGATTTCAGATTTCCAGCATCCACAGCATCTTGCTTTCATTTTGGACAAAAAATGAGCTGGTTTAAAGAAGTTTTTCTTTGCTCGAGATTCTGAAACTCATTACTTTCCCCGAAAGTAATATCTGCCAGGAACCTGAGCAACTGGCAGCATTTTAGAACATCATTTAAGAAGAGTACATTATGAACAAATATCCCTTGATATATTTAACAATAACCAGATGCAGTTTTATTCAGACGGCCGAAAATGGCTTCATCACACAAACTGCACTTTGCTAATTAGTGAGTAATCAGCTTATAAATAACTAAAAATGACTTTTAAAAACTATACAGAGCCATTTGCTAATTATATTGGTGTACAGCAGTCAGTTTCTTAGCAAATTAAAATGATATATTTAAAAGCTTTTAAAACTTGTTAATTAGTGGTCTTGCAGCCATTAAATAGCTTAATTTTAAGAGCCTCCGAAGGAGTACAAATGGACGCATCAGTTGGAAGTTGCCATGGTGATTAATTTGATCCATGACTAGTTTAGCAGGTGTGGCCAGCTTCTATTGCAATAGTTTTTTAAACGAGTGCTAAAGATTGCAGAAACACAATTTGTGCTGGACATAATTTGTCCTGGACTCTCCTTGATCTTTTCCATCGAAGCAGTTGATTCGCTGAAAAAAAGGCTCAACTCCATCGGTTGTCTTTTGATGAGGTGCTCATAGGAGGCTGTGCTGATTCAACTGGTGGCTGTAAATAAGATCCCACAGTTCGGTTTCCCCAACTCCACCCAGGTGTACCCTGAATCATAGAATCCCAACGGTGTAGGAGGCCATTTGCCCCATTGGGTCCGCACCGACCCTCGAAAGAGCACTCCCTCCAAGCCCACTCGCCCGCCCTATCCCAATAACCCCACCCACACATCTTTGGACATTAACAGGCAATTTTAGCATGGCCAATCCACCTAACCTGCACATCTTTAGACTGTGTGAGGAAACCGGAGCAGCCGGAGGAAACCCATGCAGATGCGGGGAGAAAGGACAAACTCCACACAGACAATCACCCAAAGCCGGAATTGAACCTGGGTCCCTGGCGCTGTGAAGCACCAGTGGTAACCACTGCGCCACTGGTTTATTGATTGTGAGGTATTTTGGAATGTCCTGAGGATGTGATAAGGTGGCAGATAAGTCTTCTTTCTACTATAGGACCATTAGAATGAGATAGATTGTAATCGTCTCACAGTGCTGACGGAGGTGCACCTGAATATCACTACCTCCTGGCTGCTGACCTACACCCGTGAACAACGGGCGCGATTCAACCAAAAAACGTTGGGCAAGTTGAGCAGAAATTTTTCCCGCCGGATTTTTGCGTAAGATCCAGGCTGGAATTCAGCCACACTTAGTTGTTTTGGGGGACCTCGGGGACTTTCTCCCAGCCTAGCCCACATGTGGAAATGTTTTCCAAAGCTGGGAGTAGTGCTCGCTGGCCAGACTGGCTCCTCAGAGATCAGGCCGCTGTTTGAAAGGGGGCCCCCCATCTCTGAGTGCAATTGAAGGTCCCCCCCCTCATGGGCAATGCCAACCCCCGCAGGCATGGGTATTATCCCGCCCCCCCCAAGTGAGGACATCCTGCTATGGGGTGGCTAATGTCCCCCATTTTTAGGCCCCCCCACCTCCCTTTTTGCTCCCATCCACTTTAAGGACCCCCACTCCACCCCACCAACCTTTATGAGGCCCCTTCAAATCCACCTTCACCCTCCACTCTTCCTACTCCCACTCACCCCCCCCCCCCCCCCCACCCTCTTTCCTGGACATGGCCCCCCTCAGTCCCTGATGCTTGGTAGTGCCAGGGTGCCTCCCCACCCAATGCCCAACCACCCCGGGGTTTCCAATGGCCTGGGAGGCCCCCCACCCCCCAGATGTTGTTACGACTGGTCCACCTTTGTGTGGACCAGTACTAAATAGCACCCTGGCGAGGTCTCGCAGACACGGCTGGTGAATGCCAGGTCCTTGGAGAATTCAGCGCATGCATATTTAAATGATCCGAATGGATCATTAAAATATGCAGATCGGGATCTTGCTCAAAGCCTGGTCCCCACACCAAGTCGAGCGCGACAAGGTCGCTGAATCGCGCCCAACATCCAAACCTTTGCCTGCCACACTCTGAGGATTATTGTTCTCCCTCCAAGTCAATAGTAAACCTTTTAGGGGAGTAACAAATTTCCATATGACATCCACCCAACATCTGAGCACACTCGCACCCCCAGGACTGTTCCATATTTGAAGACTCTAGGTTTGAAGGGGAATGATCCGCCAAGAACCTTCTCCTCCCGGAAGTACAGATGTGTAGAAAATCATTGCGATGCTCTCCATGGCAAAACAGCCTGCCAACACTCAACTGCCCAGGCTTGCATAGAAAGAGGAGCCAATTTTTGTGAGGCACCAGGTGTTGGCCAGAGGCTGTAAGCCTGCATCCCAGCAGCAATCAACATCTTCACAAGAGGAGGAAGGGGCGAGGAAACAGCTTTTCACTTAAGAACACAGGGAGAGAGAGAGAGAGAGACGGTGTTTAAATGATTAATAGCTGTAATTCCCTGCACACCTGCTCTCAGGGAGGTTGCCTGATCCAGGGGGTGGAGGAACTTTGGGACAAAGGAAATGGGAGGCGACAGACTACCTATCCACATCACTGTGCTCCCTTCACACTCCAAATGTCATGAAAGTGGTTTATCGGACTATGGGCAAATTGTGACGTGAATAACCCTGGCACAGGCTGCGAGAGACAACCTTGAAAACGCGCTCGTGTGAATCACTGGGTGCCGTCATTGACCATACAGGATCACACAGGGTCATAACGCCATCCTCAGACCTGACAAGCCCCAGAATGTAGCTCAAGGTGCCCTTCGGAAACTGTGAGTTCGTACAGAGAAACAAATTTTCAATTAATGCTTTGTCTAAAAAGATGCTAAAGCCGCTATATCCTCCCATAAAACACCAAATGTACTTCCAAAAGGAAAGCTAACTGGATAAATCACAATCTGTACATATCAATTTGTCTGTCATTGGGAGGTGTTCCGGTATGTGGGATTGAGTAGATTGGTCAGGCTGCAATCCAATCCATGGGCACACAGGAGATTTATTAGTCGCTTCAGCTACTTTCACAGGAGTGGATTATGTGCAACTGACTAGCATCAAAAATAGTCGCTGCTGTGCTAAATCATTTAGTCTTCCTTGCCAGTTCTCCTTCTTTGGATTGCAGGGGCCATGAATCCTTTCTGGCAGATGGTTCCATGGCACAGCTTTGTCCCCCCGCACCTCAATCAGGCCCTTCAGTCCACACAGCGATAGTCTGCAGGCTGTTCAGCTGTGGGAGGCATCACTGCCAGAGCCGATCCTGTTCTCAGTTAAGGTCCAAACGCATGAGTGTGCTTGTCCAGTAGGAGTCCCAGGAACAGGATCAACAGAGAGAATCCTGGTTAATATTTTTCTCTCCTTAAACCAGGAGGCTGAAGCCAGTTTCAGTATCGATACAGGTTTGGACGGTCGAAGGGCCTGGTCCTGTGCTGTATTGTTCTTTGTATCGATACCACCAACCACACTCTTTCCTTTCAGAAATCAACTTGGAAGGCTCATGGAGCATGGGAAAAGTGAGGTTTCTTTGCTAAAAGGCACACTTTGGTAATGAGAGAAATTGTGTGTGTGTGTGTGGGGGGCCGGGAAGAAAGAAAAGGATCTTCAAAGTTCATGGAAAGCAGAGGTCATAGAGAATGACCTGTCGAATGAGTCTTCATTTTGAAAGAAAAAATGATCATCACATTTGTCTCCCTGTCCCTCTCTTCCTCACCACCCTCCCCATGTTAACTAGTGTCCTGGCCATTATCAGCACCATTTGCAGTCTCTGTCCAGGTGGACAGTGGAAGCCAATTACCTCTGCCTTCTTTCTCCCCTGTTTAACTGAACCAGGGTGAATATATTGGACCTTGCCTCAAACATTTCACTCGATGGGCGCGATTTTCCCCGCAACCCGGCCGGCACGTGTTTTGCCCCACTGGCTAGCGCCGCAATCTTCTGGGCCAGCCCTTGTCGACGGGTTTTCCGTTGAATGCACCCCTCGCTGCCAGGAAACAGGCCATTATCATGTAATGTCAGAATGGACGAGGGCAACAGATTTGCTTCCCTTAGGGGCACAACCAGATGGATTTCTAATGACACTTTCATCGTCACCACATTATGATACAAGGTTTTTGTTCCAAAATTATTTAATTAACTGAATGCAAATTCCACAGCTGCCATGGTGGGATTTGAACTCATATCTCAGGACCTGTCCCCTGAATTAATTGTCCACACCTAGCTGCTGTATCCCTGTTGCATTTATGTTTGATAACATAAACTCAAGTCATTCAATATCCATAATGACACAATTTTACGTACAAATATATATATATGTATATATATATTTTAAAAACCCTCTTTAGCTGCAGGCTGGCAATGTTCAACAGAAACAAAATCCTCCAGGCTGTGTGAGGCCTGCTCAACTAAACAAAGCAGCAGCACATCGATTAAATCAGATGCTCACTGACCCCTATCTACTGGTGTCAGGATACAAGTGCAGATTATTGACGGCTCTGAGCTTGCCCACTACTCTCAGCTCACAGGAGCAAAGGCCAGTCAGAGCAGGGGTGTCAAGCAATCGGGGTGTATCGGACATTTCAATTGGTATTTGTGTGCACCCTGTGGTATCTCATGGGGTTGGGTGTGGGAGATTATCCCAAGATGCCAGGAGGAGGAAAGTACTTTCTGTGCCATAGTAGGTAAAATATTGTGCTTTTAAAATGAAGCTTATCACATGATATTAAAGGTCTGAATGCTTCTATTCACATTAGCAAAATGTGGACCATCAAATTATACCCTTTTCAAAAAGTGCAGTGCAAATTTGTACAATAAATCTCCTCAACCCCACTCCAAATACATATCAAGTTCCCCCTACTATTCGGTTTTTATAAGGACACAAAAGGTCCACACCGAGTTCATTCTACACAAAAACTTACTTTATTTTATAACTACTATTATGTAGAGCTCCAGTAGCTCCCCATGGAGTCTTCTCTAGTCGGTGCCTGACTGGACGACTCTATTTAAACATAGCCCAACATTGTTGGAGGTCCCCTCGTCCCGTTATCCAGGGATCTCGTACTCTGCAGGGTACATGGGTAGCTCATCATCGCTAATCCGTAAGACACGTGCAAGTTATAACAACTGTGCTGTCACAGCTATGTACTACTTGCAAAATCTTTGAGGGATGGGGCATGGATAAATTACCCTAGTCAACTCACATTTAAAACCAGCTTTGATTTTGAAATGTCTTTGCAGGAGGTTGATGCTAAGAAGATACCATCACTAAGGTGAATAGTTCAAACTGTTATTGTAATCAATTGAACTTTGCAAGACTGTAGATCAAAAAGAATCTGTTAGGTCCAGGTGGGAAGGGATTCAGAACAAAAAATAGGTAAATGGAGTTGAGGTACAGTTCAGTTAGTTGAGAGGCTGAATGGCCTACTTCTGTTCCTGCTGCAACACTTGCTGTTGACCAGCTGCTCGCTGCTAACCTGCTCACAAATCGTTAGGCAGCTCTCACCAACTTTGAGCTGTCTAATAGCTGTGCTCTCCACCCATTACCTACCCCGCCACCAATGCCAAACTGCACCCCCCTCCCCATCATTTGTCACAGTTGCAGTGAGGTACTCTAGGACATTGTTAATGACATGCCAACTGCCGACATTCTCATATTCAACTCACTGCTTTGAGTGAAGGGAAGGAGGACCCCGCTGTGGTGTCCAACTGTTTGCCTGACCCCATTTTACATGGCTTTATGTCTCAGTTAATGACTCCTGTCCCTGCTCAATCTGGTGCCGACTTTGATATGCGCCAGGGATGGGAATGGACACGCTAGCACATCAGATCAGGGTCAACAGGATATCTCCAGTCCTTTGAATACCTACAAACAGAGCAATCTGACCTTGAAATTATTGTTTCCCCCCCAAATTTCTGAAATATGACTTTTAATTTGGTGCAATCCATTTATTTATGAATGTTGCAAATGCAATAAAAAAAAATACAATAAGCACTTATTACAAATAAACAGTGAGTTAACATTCGCAAAAATTCATTGATTAGAGTATATTTTTTTACTCAGATTTAAATTCATGTGTTGGGATCCAATGATATTTTGTGTTTGCCTCATTCGTCAACAATTTAATATTTTACAGACAGATGATGGTGCTCACATTTGCTAACTGATGAGAGAAGAAACAAGGTTTACCTCTCAGTACGATGAGTTTAGCCGTCGCCGTTACATCGTCAAGTGTGTTGGTTGCTTGGCACTCATACATTGCCTCATCTCGCGGTGTCCGTAAGGGCTGTATCCTTAATACTGCTCCAGCGCCATCATCAAACTCAATCACCTAAAAGAGTTAAAGACGTTCAAAGGAATTACTGAACAGAAAGAGGCCAATAATCCATCACACCCTTTTCACAGACCTACACAGATCCCCTGGGACCTCTCAGTTCTTCTCCCTTATTGTAAATTGCCTCTTCCGCCAGGTGTGAACCAAGTGGGGTGGCCTCTATGTTAAGGGCATCACCTCAATGCAGTTTAGTTTCAGACTAAATTTTGTTTACACCTCTGGAAGACAAAGACAATGGTCACGATCTACCCGAATGGGCAGAGTCCCGAGGCATGGAAGATCAGCCAGGTGTTTCCAGGCGCTTGGAGCACCGAGACACACCCCGCTATCTATCAGTAGATCAGGGGTTTCAGTGGGGAACTCCCTGATGAGGCCGCACATAGCCCCGTTTTCTGCCCTGAGGAACTCCGCTTGCCAGAACTCCTCAGTGAAGCAAGGGGTCGGGCCGCCATTTTTAAATGGTAACCTGATCTCTCGAGCCCACAACTTGGCCCCTGGACCATCCTCCACATCTGACTCACTATAAGGGGGTCCCTGGAACACCCCCCCCCCCCCCCCCCCCCCCGGCAACGCCCCTAGCCTGATCATCGCCACACAGAAAATGCCAGCTTGGCAGTGCAAGCCTAGCAACCTGACAGTGCCCTGCCAGGGGCAGCATCACCTAGGCATTGCCAGGATGCCCAGGTGACACCAGCAGTACCAGGTTACCACTCTGCCCAGAGGGAATGTATCTGGGGGCTTTGAACCCCCTGAGAGATTTCACAATCGTAACAGACCATAAACCGTGCTGGGCCTTTTCAAGGATAAAGCGATTCCCCCATCGCCTGAGTTTGGATCCAATGTTGGACATTGTTTCTTTTTATTATAAATTCAGAGTATCCAATTCATTTTTTCCAATTAAGAGGCAATGTAGCATGGCCAATCCACCTAGCTTGCCCATTTTTGGGTTGTGCGGGCGAAACCCATGCTAACATGGGGAGAATGTGCAAAATCCACACGGACAGTGACCCAGAGTCGGGATCGAACCAGGTACCTCGGCACCGTGAGGCCACAGCGCTAACCCACAGCGCCACCATAAAGCCCCTAATGTTGGACATTGTTAACGGCCTATTAATGCCCTCTCGAGAACTGCCCAGAAACACACATTGCCAAAGCGGATGCCCGGAGTTGCCTCCTGCTGCCCACAAGCTTGGCCTCTCTGCCGGCATTGGAAGTCATGACCTTGAACTTCCTGGATACCTTTGCCAGTATCCATGAAGCAGATTCAAGCTTCGACCCAGAAGGACCCCACACTGGCAAAATCGCACCACATGATCCTCAGTATCGGAATCCGAGGGCATCCCACAGATGACATGAAGCCCTTCCTCACTAAATGACAGGAGCTGAGTATAAAAGATGGCATCACCCTGTGGGGAGCCTGAGTAATTGATCCTCGCCCAGGTCGGCACCCAATCCTGGCGAAATTATACAAAGGACACACCGGGGTATCCAAGATGAAAATGCTCACAAGGAGGTACGCCTGGTGGCCTGGACTAGATAGAGACATAAAGAATCTGGCGAAGCAGTGCTTCTTGTACCAGGAGAACCAGAAGCTCCCACCTTAGGATTCTTTGCACCCATGGGAATGGCCAGGAAGACCATAGGTACGGGTGCATGTTGACCTCGCTGACCCATTCGTGGGATCGATATTCCTTATTATAATCACGTCTATCCTCAACGACCTCTCATGCAGCAATAGAAAAGGTCCGGCAAAGTTTCTGTACCCATGGCATACCAGGGGTCGTTGTATCCGATAATAGTACCCCCTTTACCAGTGGAGAATTTCAGACGTTCATGAAGTTGAACGGCATTAAGCATATCCGAACGGCGCTGTACCATCCATTGCCTAATGGCCTCGCCAAACGGGCAGCTCAAACATTCAAAACCAGAATGAAGAAACATCCTGCTGGTTCCCTGGATATAAGATTGGCCCGGTTCCTCTTTGATTATCGAACCTCGCTGCACACGACAACGGATATCGCACCAGCAGAATTGTTAATGGGACAACGACAGCGCACCAGGCTCAACCTGCTGTTTCCCAACTTGGGGGGTGGCGGTGAAGTCAAAGCAGAAGACCCAAAAAAGAAACTACGAGACCAAAAGAGTCGAAAGGACCATCAGAACAGAACAGGAGATGCCGTCTTTTGTGCACATCGTTCGAGATGGTTCCCAATGGATCCCAGAAGTCGAGCTGCAAAAGACTGGTCCAGTTTCTCAAAGTAAAAGTCCAAGGGGAGGCTGTGAAAAAACACCTGGTTCACCAAAGCAGGGAACCCATTCCAACGGAGATGATATCAGTAGCGATGATGTCCTTGACGCCTGTTGTGACTACCGCCCCCTGCTGATGAAGATTCGGAGTCCAAAATGGAGACCGAGGGAATTGATCCTCTGCCGGAGGTCAGCACTGAGGGTGAACTTCTGTCTGTGGTCCCTCGGCGCTCAAGGAAGTGACGATCCCCAGTCTGCTTCACGCCCCCGACCCGACTCCACCTGCTGCCGACTCGAGGTCTTGTGCCAAGCAACAAAAAGGCCTCATTGCAGCAGGAATGAGGAGGATAATTCAGAATGGAGGGAAGAGGGATATGATAATCCTCACGAGGACCCTGGGGTTCACTGGTTGATTTCCCCGTGGGCTTCGTAGAATACGAGTTCCCGTGGTGAGCGGACAGAGCCTGTCTAGTTGGGGCTCGTTAGGAGGACATTTAAATGCTGCTCCCAGACCTGGAGCGACTGTTTTTGAGTCAGTGTAATGGCTTTACCTTCAGTTTAAAATAAATCAGTCTGGCCTTTAACTACACGCCTCCTGAAATTATTACAGGTAACAAAACAAGTGTGTCTTTGGATTTTTACTTTCAACACACATTTTGAAGCTTTTGACCTCTGTGGACACCACATATTTTATATCCCCTCCTCACTGCCTGTTAATAAGACCCCTGAGAAGTCAATTGTCAGTCGGGCCCATGACGATTGACGGTTGCCATGACAGCCATCTCCGAATCTCTTGACCAGGCAAAGACTCAGTGCTGACTCTCAGTTAGTCCAAAGTTGACTTTTCTTGCAGTTGGAGACACACACTGGGACATCGGTGACTCCCAACTGGTGACACCACGGAATGATCTAGCAGCGAGGAGACCTGGCATGGTAGGTGGGTGGTGCGAAAAATCAAAACTTTTCAAAGAGACAGTGATCCATGTGTTGGATCTGTGTGTTCCAGTTTTGAGAGACAATGGCAGAAAATGTTGAAAAATAAATCTTCGTTGTTAAAGCATTACAGGTGAATCCATGTCAAAAAGTCTACTGCAGGAGGGGCTGAGTTCACTGATAACAATAACCGCATCATTGATGGCCAGGCCTTCAGTTGTCTAGGCCCTAGGCTCTGGAGGTTCCTTCCTTCTCTTTGAAGTTTTAGTGTGCGCCGTCCTAAAGTCTGTATAAAACACAGACAGAAAGCGCACTTAGTAAGCATTGCGCTGGTCAAGGAGACACAGCCTGAGTGAATGAGACACAGACAGAGTGAGAATTTGGTAATTTGGTGCAGTGAGGTAACCAGGAAAGGTAAGTGGTTAATCTAATTGCGCTGTTTTTCAGTTAAAGTGCAGTGTAAATTAGTGTCTGATTGGCTGAAGCTGCCCCCACCCTAATTGCTGAGAGGCAGTTATCTGGCAGTCACCTGAGGCCTGTTAAGGGGCACAAAGGTACACATTGTATTCTTCTCTTTGAAGTTTTAGTGTGAGTCATCCTAAAGACAGACAGAAAGCGCACTTAGTAAGCATTGTGCTGGTCAAGGAGACACAGCCTGAGTGAGTGAGACACAGACAGAGTGAGAATTTGGTCATTTAGTGCAGTGAGGTAATTCGGTGAAGAGTGGGAGAAGGTGCTTTTTCCCGACTGTTTGGTTCTCTCTCTTTCTTCGGGCCTAATTTTGGGAGCCGTTCGGAGGAGGAGGAGCAGTCTCTGTGAGTATAAAAACCTAATGGTAACTTCCTGTTTTCCAGTTTCTTTTCCCAAAAATGACGTCAGACGGAAGCTGTGATCTGATTGGTTGATAGCAAATTTGCCCCAAATTTAAAAAAAAACACAGCTAAACTCGTAAACTTAAATTAAACTAATTAATTAATTAGTGATGGCTGGTCAGGTGATGTGCTTGATGTGGGGGCTGGCAGATCCCATTGCGAGCTGCAGCGACCACATCTGCAGTAAGTGTTGGCTGCTCGAAGAGCTCCGGCTCAGAGTTGATGAGCTGGAGTCTGAGCTTCAAACACTGAGGCACATCCGGGAGGGGGAGACTTACCTGGACACTGTGTTTCAGGAGGCAGTCACACCTATCAGAGTAAATAGTTTAAATCCTGCCAGTGGCCAGGGACAGCAGGGTGTGACTGCAAGTCAGGCAGGTAAAGGGAACCAGCAGTCAGGAACTCAGGAGCCTCAGCCCTTGACCCTGTCCAACAGGTATGAGGCACTTGCTCCCTGTGTGGATGGCGAACAGGGCTGCAGGAAGGATGAGTCAAGGGGAGGGAGTAAATAGGCAAGTTGTAGTTGTAGGGGATTCTATTATCAGGGGGATAGATAGTATCCTTTGTGAGCAGGATAAAGAGTCCCGCATGGTAGGTTGCCTGCCTGGTGCTAGGGTGCGGGACATCTCTGACCGGCTTGAAAGGATACTGGAGAGGGAGGGGGAGGATCCAGTTGTTGTGGTCCATATCGGTACCAACAACATAGGCAAGTCTAGGAAAGAGGACCTGTTTAGAGATTATAAAGAGCTAGGATTCAAATTAAAAAAACAGGTCCTCAAGGGTCATAATCTCCGGATTACTGCCTGAGCCACGTGCAAATTGGCATAGGGAGGCAAGAATAAGGGAAGTTAACACGTGGCTGAAAGAGTGGTGTAGGAAAGAGGGGTTCCTTTTCATGGGACACTGGCATCAGTTTTGGGACAGGGGGGACCTATACCGTTGGGATGGTCTCCACCTGAACCGAGCTGGGACCAGTGTTCTGGCGAAAAGAGTAAATAGGGTGGTCAATAGGACTTTAAACTAGAGATTGGGGGGGGGAAGGGAAAGTCAGGGAACCAAGAGGTGAAGTAATCAGTGGGAAGCGTAGCTGCTTAGGAATACAAAAAAGCACGAGAAGACAAAACCTCAGGAGAGGTTACGATAGTCCCAATCCCACAAAATATGACACAGTGTATGGAAAGGCTCAGTAAACCAAGGTCCACCACACTAAGAAAACGAAAAGGGACGGTCAATAGAGAATTAAAGATGCTATATTTAAATGCGCGCAGTGTACGGAACAAGGTAGATGAGCTTGTGGCCCAGATTGTGACTGGCAGGTATGATGTGGTAGGCATCACAGAGATGTGATTGCAGGGGGTTCAGGACTGGTATTTAAACATCCAGGGATTCACAACCTATCGAAAAGACAGAGAGGTGGGCAGAGGGGGCGGGGTTGCCTTGTTAATTAGGAATGAAATTAAATCAATAGCACTAAACGACATAGGGTCACATGATGTGGAGTCTGTGTGGGTAGAGTTGAGGAGCCACAAAGGCAAAAAAATCATAATGGGAGTTATGTACAGGCCTCCTAACAGTGGTCAGGACCAGGGACACAAAATGCACCACAAAATAGAAAGTGCATGTCAGAAAGGCAAGGTCACAGTGATCATGGGGGACTTCAATATGCAGGTGGACTGGGTAAATAATGCTGCCAGTGGACCCAAGGAAAGGGAATTCATTGAATGTTTACAGGGGGGCTTTTTGGAACAGCTTGTGATGGAGCCCACGAGGGAACAGGCCATTCTGGACTTAGTGTTATGTAATGAGCCAGGCTTGATTAAAGATCTTAAAGTAAGGGAACACTTAGGAGGCAGTGATCATAATATGGTAGAATTCAATCTCCAATTTGAAAGAAAGAAGGTAGAATCAGATGTAAAGGTGTTACAGTTAAATAAAGGTAACTACAGGGGCATGTGGGAGGAACTGACGAAAATCGACTGGGAGCAGAGCCTAGTGGGAAAGACAGAAGAACAGCAATGGCAGGAGTTTCTGGGAGTAATTGAGGACACAGTACAGAGGTTCATCCCAAAGAAAAGAAAGGTTATCAGAGGGGGGATTAGGCAGCCATGGCTGACAAAGGAAGTTAGGGAATGCATCAAAGCAAAAGAGAAAGCCTATAATGTGGCAAAGAGTAGTGGGAAGTCAGAAGATTGGGAAGGCTACAAAAACAAACAGAGGATAACAAAGAGAGAAATAAGGAAAGCGAGGATCAAATATGAAGGTAGGCTAGCCAG
Source organism: Scyliorhinus torazame (assembly GCF_047496885.1). Taxonomy (NCBI): domain Eukaryota; kingdom Metazoa; phylum Chordata; class Chondrichthyes; order Carcharhiniformes; family Scyliorhinidae; genus Scyliorhinus; species Scyliorhinus torazame. The sequence goes on from NC_092724.1 coordinate 56,379,933, forward strand.
TAACATTAGGAATGATAGTAAAAGTTTCTTTAAATACATTAAAAACAAACGGGAGGCAAAAGTTGACATTGGGCCGCTCCAAAATGACGCTGGTAATCTAGTGATGGGAGACAAGGAAATAGCTGAGGAACTAAATAAGTATTTTGCGTCAGTCTTCACAGTAGAAGACATGAGTAATATCCCACCAATTCCGGAGAGTCAGGGGGCAGAGTTGAATATGGTAGCCATCACAAAGGAGAAAGTGCTAGAGAAACTAAGAGGTCTAAAAATTGATAAATCTCCGGGCCCAGATGGGCTACATCCTAGAGTTCTAAAGGAGATAGCTGAAGAAATAGTGGAGGCGTTAGTTATGATCTTTCAAAAGTCACTGGAGTCAGGGAAAGTCCCAGAGGATTGGAAAATCGCTGTTGTAACCCCCCTGTTCAAGAAGGGAACAAGGAAAAAGATGGAAAATTATAGGCCAATTAGCCTAACCTCGGTTGTTGGCAAGATTCTAGAATCCATTGTTAAGGATGAGATTTCTAAATTCTTGGAAGTGCAGGGTCGGATTAGGACAAGTCAGCATGGATTTAGTAAGGGGAGGTCGTGCCTGACAAACCTGTTAGAGTTCTTTGAAGAGATAACAAATAGGTTAGACCAAGGAGAGCCAATGGATGTTATCTATCTTGACTTCTAAAAGGCCTTTGATAAGGTGCCTCACGGGAGACTGCTGAGTAATATAAGGGCCCATGGTATTCGAGGCAACGTACTAACATGGATTGACGATTGGCTGTCAGGCAGAAGGCAGAGAGTTGGGATAAAAGGTTCTTTTTCGGAATGGCAACTGGTGACGAGTGGTGTCCCGCAGGGTTCAGTGTTGGGGCCACAGCTGTTCTCTTTATATATTAACGATCTAGATGACGGGACTGGGGGCATTCTGGCTAAGTTTGCCGATGATACAAAGATAGGTGGAGGGGCAGATAGTATGGAGGAGGTGAGGAGGCTGCAGAAAGATTTAGACAGTTTAGGAGAGTGGTCCAAGAAATGGCTGATGAAATTCAACGTGGGCAAGTGCAAGGTCTTGCACTTTGGAAAAAAGTATAGAGGCAAGGACTATTTTCTAAACGGTGACAAAATTCATAATGCTGAAGTGCAAAGGGACTTGGGAGTCCTAGTTCAGGATTCTCTAAAGGTAAACTTGCAGGTTGAGTCCGTAATTAAGAAAGCAAATGCAATGTTGTCATTTATCTCCAGAGGCTTGGAATATAAAAGCAGGGATGTACTTCTGAAGCTTTATAAAGCATTAGTTAGGCCCCATTTAGAATACTGTGAGCAATTTTGGGCCCCACACCTCAGGAAGGACATACTGGCACTGGAGCGGGTCCAGCGGAGATTCACACGGATGATCCCAGGAATGGTAGGCCTAACATACGATGAATGTCTGAGGATCCTGGGATTATATTCATTGGAGTTTAGGAGGTTGAGGGGAGATCTGATAGAAACCTACAAGATAATGAATGGCTAAGATAGGGTGGACGTAGGGAAGTTGTTTCCATTAGCAGGGGAGACTAGGACCCGGGGGCACAGCCTTAGAATAAAAGGGAGTCACTTTAGAACAGAGATGAGGAGAAATTTCTTCAGCCAGAGAGTGGTGGGTCTGTGGAATTCATTGCCACAGAGGGCGGTGGAGGCCGGGACGTTGAGTGTCTTTAAGACAGAAGTTGATAAATTCTTGATTTCTCGAGGAATTAAGGGCTATGGAGAGAGAGCGGGTAAATGGAGTTGAAATCAGCCATGATTGAATGGTGGAGTGGACTCGATGGGCCAAATGGCCTTACTTCCGCTCCTATGTCTTATGGTCTTAATCTTCTGCCCCTCTATCTCGCTTTCCGCCTTTAAGACACTTCTTAAAACCTACCTCTTTGACCAAGATTTTAGTCACCTGGCCTCATATCTCCTTTATTGGCGAGGTGTCATACTTTCTTTAGTAATGCTCCTGAAAAACGCCTCAGGACATTTCATCACATTAAAAGCATTACATAAATATAAGTTGTTTATTTTTTGCTGCGATTCTACCTTGGATATCAAACGTTGATCTCTAGAGCTCAAGCTAGTAATCAACACCCACATCAACGATAGGGGAAGGCAGTCTGATTGGGCGGATCTGAAACTCCAGTGTTTGAGTGGAAAGAATGCAGTCTTGGCGACCTATTACATTCTGGGGTCAGTATTAATTGATTCGTACCTGCACTTGTCAGAAAACATCCACTAATCAGTGCGGATACGTACCTCAAAACGCTGGGAGCTCACTCGCTTTCCTTTCTTGTTCCACGTGACTCGAGGTTTGGGGGATCCTGTCGCTTGACAAACAAACGATGCCACTCCTCCTGAAACGCCAATCTGGTCACTGGGAACTTTCATGAACCTTGGGGGAGCTGAAGGGAAAGAAAAGGAGAGAACATCAGTAACAGGAAGGACCTATTCTTTCATGGAAGGAAACAGTCCAAATCATTAGTGAATCATAGAATCTTCCGTGCAGAAGGAAGCCACCCAGCCCATCGAGTCTGTGCCGGCCCCTAGAAAGAGCACCCCGCCCAAGTCAAAGTGATTTTAGACTCATATTTCTTAGCACCTTTCAACCAAGATAGACAACCCAAAAAAACAGCACATTTTTGTTGCTACCTCCAGAAGTCAAAATCCTGCAGAACCATTCTTTCTGATCATTGCTGGCCCAGGTTGGGAAAATGAATTGTATTTCTCATATTGACCTCCTCAAGCCAGAGATTCGGGTCACCATTTTCACATCATTGCACATGTGCTGGTCCTGAGCAATTTAACCAACAAAATAAATGCAAGAGACTCTGCTTAAAACAGAGACGGGACTCCCAGAACATAGCAGCGCACACTCCCGACACACGGCACCGCACACTCCGACACACGGCACGGCACGCTCCCGACACACGGCACCTCACGTTCCCGACACACGGCACCGCACGCTCCCGACACACGGCACCGCACGCTCCCGACACACGGCACCGCACGCTCCCGACACACGGCACCGCACGCTCCGACACACGGCACCGCACGCTCCCGACACACGGCACCGCACGCTCCCGACACACGGCACCGCACGCTCCCGACACACGGCACCGCACGCTCCCGACACACGGCACCGCACGCTCCCGACACACGGCACCGCACGCTCCCGACACACGGCACCGCACTCTCCGACACACGGCACGGTACGCTCCCGACACACGGCACCGCACTCTCCGACACACGGCACCGCACCCTCTCGACACACGGCACCGCACGCTCCCGACACACGGCACCGCACGCTCCTGACACACGGCACCGCACGCTCCCGACACACGGCACCGCACGCTCCCGACACACGGCACCGCACGCTCCCGACACACGGCACCGCACGCTCCCGACACACGGCACCGCACGCGCCCGACACACGGCACCGCACGCGCCCGACACACGACACCGCACCCTCCCGACACACGGCACCGCACGCTCCCGACACACGGCACCGCACGCTCCCGACACACGGCACCGCACGCTCCCGACACACGGCACCGCACGCTCCCGACACACGGCACCGCACGCTCCCGACACACGGCACCGCACGCTCCCGACACACGGCACCGCACGCTCCCGACACACGGCACCGCACGCTCCCGACACACGGCACCGCACGCTCCCGACACACGGCACCGCACGCGCCCGACACACGGCACCGCACGCGCCCGACACACGGCACCGCACGCGCCCGACACACGACACCGCACCCTCCCGACACACGGCACCGCACCCTCTCGACACACGGCACCGCACGCTCCCGACACACGGCACCGCACGCTCCCGACACGCGGCACCGCACGCTCCCGACACGCGGCACCGCACCTACCGACACGCGGCACCGCACCTACCGACACGCGGCACCGCACGCTCCCGACACGCGGCACCGCACGCTCCCGACACGCGGCACCGCACGCTCCCGACACGCGGCACCGCACGCTCCCGACACGCGGCACCGCACCCTCCCGACACGCGGCACCGCACCCTCCCGACACGCGGCACCGCACCCTCCCGACACGCGGCACCGCACCCTCCCGACACGCGGCACCGCACGCACCCGACACGCGGCACCGCACGCTCCCGACACGCGGCACCGCACGCTCCCGACACACGGCACCGCACGCTCCCGACACACGGCACCGCACGCTCCCGACACACGGCACCGCACCCTCCCGACACACGGCACCGCACCCTCCCGACACACGGCACCGCACACTCCCGACACACGGCACGGCACCGCACACTCCCGACACACGGCACGGCACCGCACGCTCCCGACACACGGCACCGCACACTCCCGACACACGGCACCGCACACTCCCGACACGCGGCACCGCACACTCCCGACACACGGCACCGCACGCTCCCGACATACGGCACCGCACACTCCCAACACACGGCACCGCACGCCCCCGACGCGCGGCACCGCACACACCCGACACGCGGCACAGCACACTCCCGACAGGCGGCACAGCAGACTCCCGACACGCGGCACAGCACACTCCCGACACGCGGCACAGCACACTCCCGACACACGGCACAGCACACTCCCGACACACGGCACCGCACACTCCCGACACACAATTTCATTGATACTGTATATAGTTCATACTGTGGTAAAATAATTAACTGCAAGATAAAATTTAGATAATGTGGATAATTTAGACTATGAGACAACGGGTGGGATTCTCTGATTATGGGGCTAAATGTTGACGCCGTCGTAAATGCCGGAGCGTTTTACGACGGCACCATCTGGCCCCTAGGAGCAGCGATCCTGCGCCGCACAGGGGGCCAGCATGGCACTCGCGCACTTTGCACAGCTCCAGCTGCCATTACGGGTGCCTGCACGGGCAGCGCGGGTCCGCGCAAATGTGCCACGGCCGGTGGGGGTCCACGCATGCGCGCCACGGCCGGAGCGGTTCTGCGCATGCGCGTGGGTTGCCTTCTCCGCGCCGGCCCCCAGGCAACATGGCGAAGCCCTACAGGGGGCCGGCGCAGAGGAACATAGGCCCCCCCCCGCGGGATTAGCCCGCCTGCCGATCGGTAGGCCACGATCGCGGGCCTGGCCACCGTGGATGTCCCCCCCTTGGGGTCAGATCCCCCCTCCCCCACACCAGGACGGCCCCTGCAGCCAGAATGCTGAGGTCCCGCTGGGTAGGACCACACGCGAACAATGCTGGCGGGACTCGGCCGAACTCGGCGGGCATTCGGCCTGTCAAGCGCGAGGAATCGCCGTGGGGACCGTGTTGAGCGGCCCCTGACCGGCGCCGTGGCGACCGCACCGGCGGCCCGGCAGCGTGGGATTTGCTCCTCCCCACAGCGATTCTCCGATCCGCCGCAGGGTCGGAAAATCCCGCCCAACATTTACACCTCCCCCCAATACAATCCAACACCCGGATTGATGTTCGATGGTTAATAAATGTAATTAAATTTCATCATCTTTACTGTCACAAGGAGGCTTACATTAACACTGCAATGAGGTTACTGTGAAAAGCCCCCAGTCGTCACACTTCGCCGTCTGTTCGGGTACACGGAGGGAGAATTCAGAATGTCCAAATTACCTAATAGCACATCTTTCGGAATTTGTGGGAGGAAACCGGAGCACCCGGAGTAAACCCACGCAGACACAGGGAGAACGTGCAGACTCCACACAGACAGTGACCCAAGTCGGGAATCGAACTTGGGACCCTGGAGCTGTGAAGCAACTGTGCTAACCACTGTGCTATAGTGCTGCCCGGTTTGGTTGCCTTTGCCATGCACCCGTCTGCCAGTAAAGCTGCATTTTTTCAGCCCAGCGGCTGCATTATGATGACTTTTACCAGTGGCCCTATAACTCCCTCTATGTTAATCCATCATTGCGGCAGCCATGGGGAGTGGTGGCTGCTACCAATAATGCAACTGCCCAACAACCAGGGTGGTCTAGGGAGCCAAGCCACAGTTGACCGATGGGGAGATGGGGGCTGGCAGTAAGGGTGAGGAAGTGGCTCTCAGTGGGCCCAACTTTCAAATTGTCAAATCCCTTGTTCAAGAGACTGAGCGCCATTGAACGAAAGAAGCCTGCAAGCAACCTCCGACATAGTTTTTTGGGCTCCCCACATGGCAAGCCCCTGCCTGCCGCTGAGAGAGAGTACCAGTGGTGGCAGGATGAGGCCTTTAACTGGTCAGTAATCACACATATAAGGGTTTTAATTGGCAGCGGGACAGGATAACCTTTGTGGCAGAGGTGGGAAGGTGGCAGGGTCTCCACCCGTTAACCTTCCGCCTGATTAAGTGCCCTCCCCTCACCAAACTATGCCTTAGTGGAGAGCATTAAATTCTGCCCATGAAGTAAGAGCATTGAGTTAACATAGGACTGCTGTGCACGCATCAATTTAAGGGAGGACAATTATATGTTGAACCTTAATGTCGGGAGTATCAAATGCTTTCAGGGTATCGTTAACTCTGTTGCCTCATCTACAGATGTTGCCTGACCTGAATATTTCCAGCATTTTCTGTTTTTATTCCCTGTTATGAGTCAGACATCACGCCCCACTGTATCCTCATCACACCCCATTACCAGTACGGATTACCTGCGCTGTCAGAAAGGCAGCTCAGTTATTTATTCAGCTTTCTGGCAGAGTTTGTTGAAGGTTGGCAATTTTAGCAATTTAAACAACAAGTATTCAAGAGAGATCAATGGGACCTCAAGAATTATTGGGTGCCTCAGGCTACCTCTTCCGAAATAAAAGCCAGCAGAGCTGATAAACCTAGCCAGACCATGCTCAGGAGTTTGCCCTCATTTGACCCAACACCAAGGGAGTCTCTCAGAACACAAACCGTGCTTTAGGCAGGTCAAGGATTATAGCGGAATTTGTGCCTTGTTAGCCAGTAGCGGCTCCCTCTTTATATTTATGATCATTGCTAGAACGTAACCTTGCACTTTTCAAGGGATTTAACAAAGATTTGGAGTCTCCATGAAATTTGGGACAGCTCAGCCATTCCTTAATTTAGGAGTGGGAATCCATCCCTCTACTTCACCCAGTCACTCCACCCACCTCACCCCATTTGCAGCTCAGAACCAGCACCCCTGGTAGGTACAGGCAATTTTGGCATTCTACCAATCCACAGAGACTAGAAGATCCCAAGTTCATGGTCCGTGTTGAGTTATCTGGTTGCCGATACACTGGTGGGGACCTGACAGTTGTCCACAGCAGTCGGTGTTCCTACTGCTTGGTGACCCCTGCTCGGAAATGCTCGTGCATGTTGTGTTCTGTGATGTAACTGTTGTAATGATGTACACAGAACACATAGTTTATTAACTATAAAGATAATTTATGAATGAACACGTTTAGGGCAGCATGGGGGTGCAGTGGTTAGCATTGCTGCCTCACGGCGCCGAGGTCCCAGGTTCGATCCCGGCTCTGGGTCACTGTCCATGTGGAGTTTGGACATTGTCCCCGTGTCTGCGTGGGTTTCGCCCCCTCAACCCAAAGATGTGCAGGGTAGGTGGATTGGTCACGCTAAATTGCCCCTTTATTGGAAAAAAATTAATTGGGTACTCTAAATTTATTTTAAAATAAATAAATAAACACATGGAAAAAATAACTAAGGAACTACTCGACAGACGATTGCAGCGAAATGAATTCAGTGAATTCCCCTAGAGATACTCTGTGCGACTGTCTTCTTGCACGTCTTGCTAGCAAATGGCGGGTGTCTTGAGTCACGTGATGGATCTCTATCACCACCGGCTGGTTGGATGTCGCATTACTAACTATATACAGAACTGTGCACAGGCACATCACCACAATCTGGTTGCCAGGTGACGACAGGGCTGGGCACAGCTGTTGTGATGATGACACTCACAATCTACCTTGTCATAAAAAGAGTTGTCAGAAAGAAAGCCTTGCACTTTTATAACACGTCTCACAACTCAAACTGCCCCAAAACACTCGATGAAAGTCACAGTTTTCATGTAGGACACACAACAGCCAAGCTGCACAAATCAGGAGTTCACAAATAGCAGGGTGCTATTGCACACTTGGAGCATTGTGTGCAGTTTTGTTCTCCTATCTGAGGAAGGATGTTCTTGCTACAGAGGGAGAGCAGCGAAGGTTTATCAGACTGATTTCTGGGATGTTGGGACTATCTTATTAGGAGAGACTAAGTCGGTTAGGATTGTATTCATTGGAGTTTAGCAGAGTGTGAAGGGGGGGGGTCTCATTGAAACTTACAAATTCTCACAGGATTAGCCAGGGTAGACTCCCGCTGGTGGAGCAGTCCAGAATTAGGGGTCATAGTTTGGGAATAAGAGGTTAACCTTTTCGGACTGAGGGTCGGAGAATCGCCGGTTCGGGCGGGGGGGGGGGGGGGGGGGGGGGGGGGGCGAGAATCGCGCCACGCCGCTCCGACGGCGGCCCGCCGATTCTCCGGATCCGGTTCTCGGGCACCCGTGGGATCACCACCGCGCCGGTCGGGGGCTGTTAAAAGCGCCGAGTTCGGCCGAGTCCCGCCGGCGTAGGCTACGTATGGTCCTACCGGGCAGGACTTCGGAGTTCTGGCTGTGGGGGCCGTCTTGGTGGGGGGGCAGGGGGATCTGACTCCGGGGGGGCTCCACGGTGACCTGGCCCGCGATCGGGGCCTACCGATCGGCGGGTGGGCTATTTCCGTGGGGGACCTATGTTCCTCCGCGCCGGGCCCCTGTAGGGCTCCACCATATTGCCCGGGGTCTGGCGCGGAGACAGGAACCCACGCGCATGCGCAGACTCGCTCTGGCCTTGGCGCACATGCGTAAACTCGCGACAGCCATGGCGCGCCGGCTTTCGAGCGCCGGAGCAGCGGACACCATTCCGGCACTGAACTAGCCCCCTAGGAAGGGCTGAATACCTGGGCCTGGAGGCCTGTTGACGCCGGAGTGCCTCGCGCCGCTTTTGACGCCGACGTCAGAACTTGGATGCGGGATCGGAGAATCCTGGCCATGTAATTTTTTTTTTACGTCAATTTAAGAGCGAGAGCAGGCAGGACCTTGGTTTAATATCCCTTCTGAGGGATGGCAGCTCTGACAGAGCAGCATTTCCTCAGCATTGCACTGAAGTGTCAGTCAAGATAGCGCGTGCAAGGCTCTGGACTGGGGCCTGAACCAACCATTCTTTTGGCTGGGATGTGAGAGTTCAACCATAGTGCGACTAAGGCTTAGCTTTCAGGCATGGAAGGGAATTGGGGGGGAGGCAGAGCAGAGACATCCCCACTTGCTGTTACATATGAGGCCCTCTTCCCCCAACGCGAAAGTGAGGTGCCGGATTGCTATTTCTAGGCGTAGAGGGAATCTTTTCCCTCCTGTGCAGCCACTTACAATGAGACAATGACAACTTGTTCTGCAATGCAATCTCTTCCTATTTATAAACAGACAGAAGGCAGCTTCTCAATAGGATTGGATTAACCTTTCATCATCCACTTCTTCTCATTCGGGAGACAATGAGCAGCCTGTCCCCCAAAGGATAAGATCTTGATCAGCCAATTCTCAGCAAAGCCTTTTAAACTCTCCTTCCCAAGTAGAGCTACCATTCTATTTCCAGCAATAAATAGCAAAACCTTGGCTGTGAGTAACAGCTAGCAGATTGCACGCCTCCGTTAAATACTGGTCCAGTCAGCCAGCCAGTCATCTTGGATGGACGGTAGTCCAACAGTTTATTGTCTCCACATGCTGCAAACAGGACCTGGTTTCCCCAATGAGCCAGGCAGAATGTTGAATGTGATTGGCTCATCGCCTCAGTCAGGTAAAAATTATGAATTGCCGCAGCGTGTCAGTCAGGCAGAACGATGTATGTGATTGGCCTCATTGAGTCAATCACTGAGAGCATGTCTGGAGCATCATGGGACACAGCAAAAGCGAGCTGCCCACACTAAAGGTTGCCCCACCAAGCTTCAAACAGGTTGAGCTGTGAGCTTTGGAAACATTGCAGCAACAAAGCGTGTCTTGGTGTCAGGATGTATTTTTGAGCTCATTTCCACTAAAATCCTATTGGTTCAGAACCTCTTTGCTACTTTCATTCATGCAGCAAAAAGCAATTAAAATAAATAGGATAACCATGTAAAAAATGCACACAAATGAAACTTTATGCAAGTACATTGACTACTGTGCTTCAGCAGGAAATTAAACCCTGTGCTGTAACCCAAACCTCGGTTTAAGAATTTAAGAAAATCCAGTGAGGAAAGGCCATTCTGCCACCAATTTAATTCTAGCAGGACAGCCTGTGTGATAGCTTTATTGTGGATTTGCATCTCATACCCCGAGAGAACATTAGTTTCATATCCTGAAAAGGGAAGGGGGGGCATCAGGAGAGACATTAAGCAAAGTATCACATATCACCATCACAGGTAGAAAGATTGTGGGACCTAGTTAGGCATAGGACCAGGAGCAGGGTCTTTGAAGTTGGTCTAACATCCAAGTGTGTTATGTATTTCATGTGCTGCCTTGGTTCTGTTACCCTTAATCACTCTCCATTTTGAGATTTTTCATTGCCTCAACAGCTTTTCCAGAAGAGTGTTCCAGATTTCCACCAGCCTTTGTGCAAAGAAATAGTTCTTGACGTAACCCACCTTAATGATCCAGCTCTAATAAGCAGACAGGGACGCTAACCTTGAAATGGAACCTGAAGATTCCACAGATTGTCCTCAAGTTTCCCCAAGGTTTGTAATCTGAAATCCTAAAGACGTGCGGCAGGCAGAAACACAAAAGCCGATCAAGTGTTGTTCATAGTTCCGAACCGCACTAGAAGTGAAATTATTTTCAGAAGTTCAATCTATCACGGTGGAGAAAACAGTGCAGTGCAGTAACTAGCTGCCACTGGATGCCTTCAACACACTTTACGGCATCACGCACAAGGTCGCCCGAGGACTGTAGCATAGTTGTGATATTTAGTTGCTAAATTGGCCTGACTCTTTAGTGCCACTGCTCACTCAGTAACTCTGGGGAAAGAGGTCCCCAGAAGCAAACCCAGGTCACTTTGTACAGAATCCTGAGATAAATGCCTGACTCCAGATCAGCGGAAAACCTAGCAGTAAACCAAGCAATGATTGATCTTCTCTATTGCTTAGCAATTGGAACAAATTGTCCAGATATTCACTGGACGCATGTGCTACATCGATTTATTTCCCTCTGTCATAAGGTAAGGAGTAGAGCTGTTCACTGGTAATATCACAACATTCAGCTCCCCTGATAACGAAGACAGTGCCAGTTTTTAGCAGACCTTAATACTGCGTCACAGTCGTGCCAGGTTAAGAAACTGGTTCAAATCCGTGTCTGTTTTGTGTTTCTCTTTTAATCTTGTCCCTGCAACATTACAGATTTTGTTTTATACCTGCAGACTGTGGTTAAACTGAAAACACCCCCTGGTCTAACGTACTGGCCGAAGTCTCCCCTTGATGCTCCGTGATGCCATGTTGATGGACTTGGCCAGCAGCCAATTAACTTGTTTGCAATCGGGCCTGTGACGGATTCTCGATTGGCATTGGTGGAGCCTTGTGGAAGATTCTGGAGCAGAAGAAGCAAGCTCTATTTTGTCTCAGTTCTGTGAAATTCGAGGAAGCAGAACACAGCCACTCTAGGCTCTCTCCATCAGCTCTCAGCCGGGCGGTTTGAATGCTCCAAGCTAGCCTGCGGAAGCAACTTCTGCCTTAAATGTCTCCAGCCAGGTCGGTAAAAGTGTAAAAACCCTCATTGACCATGCATTCGCCCAAGGTGTCGTAACACGGGTCATGTCCTTCTGAGCAGTCATATCTCCTTGACATTAAACAACATCACCATTACTGACTTTTTGAAAATTATAAGTCTCCCTAATTGTCCTTTTATTTATTAACCTGGTATTGGGGAATGAGCCCGGCCAGGTGGTAAAAGTTTCAGTAGGGGAGCATTTCGGGAACAGTGATCACAATTCAGTAAGTTTTAAAGTGCTGGTGGACAAGGATAAGAGTGGTCCTAGGGTGAATGTGCTAAATTGGGGGAAGGCTAATTATAACAATATTAGGCGGGAACTGAAGAACCTAGATTGAGGGCGGATGTTTGAGGGTAAATCAACATCCAACATGTGAGAGGCTTTCAAATGTCAGTTGAAAGGAATTCAGGACAGGCATGTTCCTGTGCGGAAGAAGGATAAATACGGCAAATTTCGGGAACCTTGGAGAACGAGAGATATTGTAGGCCTCGTCAAAAAGAAAAAGGAGGCATTTGTCAGGGCTAGAACACTGGGAACAGACAAAGCCTGTGTGGAATATAAGGAAAGTAGGAAGGAACTTAAGCAAGGAGTCAGGAGGGCTAAAAGGGGTCATGAAAGGTCATTGGCAAATAGGGTCAAGGACAATCCCAAGGCTTTTTACACGTACATAAAAAGCAAGAGGATAGCCAGGGAAAGGGTTGGCCCACTGAAGGATAGGCAAGGGAATCTATGTGTGGAGCTAGAGGAAATGGGCGAGGTACTAAATGAATACTTTGCATCAGTATTCACCAAAGAGAAGGAATTGATGGATGTTGAGTCTGGAGAAGGGTGTGTAGATAGCCTGGGTCACATTGAGATCCAAAAATACGGGGTGTTGGGCGTTTTGAAAAATATTAAGGTAGATAAGTCCCCAGGGCCTGATGTGATCTACCCCAGAATACTGAAGGAGGCTAGAGAGGAAATTGCTGAGGCCTTGACAGAAATCTTTGGATCCTCACTGTCTTCAGGTAATGTCCCGGAGGACTGGAGAATAGCCAATGTTGTTCCTTTGTTTAAGAAGGGAAGCAAGGATAACCCAGGGAACTACAGGCCGGTGAGCCTTACGTCAGTGGTAGGGAAATTACTGGAGAGAATTCTTCGAGACAGGATCTACTCCTATTTGGAAGCAAATGGACGTATTCGCGAGAGGCAGCATGGTTTTGAGAAGGGGAGGTCGTGTCTCACTAACTTGATAGAGTTTTTTGAAGAGGTCACAAAGATGACTGATGCAGGTAGGGCAGTGGATGTTGTCTATATGGACTTCAGTAAGGCCTTTGACAAGGTCCCTCATGGCAGACTGGTACAAAAGTCTTAATTGGCCGGTGCATTGAATATAGAAATTGGCAAGTCATGTTGCAGCTGTATAGAACCTTAAATAGGCCACACTTGGAGTATAGTGTTCAATTCTGGTCGCCACACTACCAGAAGGATGTGGAGGCTTTAGAGATCGTGCAGAAGAGATTTACCAGGATGTTCCCTGGTATGGAGGGCATTAGCTATGAGGAGAGGTTGAATAAACTCGGTTTGTTCTCACTAGAACAAAGGAGGTTGAGGGGCGACCTGATAGAGGTCTACAAAGTTGTGAGGGGCATAGACAGAGTGGAGAGTCAGAGGCTTTTTCCCAGGGTAGAGGGGTCAATTATTAGGTGGCATAGGTTTAAAGTGCGAGGGGAAAGTTTAGAGGAGATGTATGAGGAAAGTTTATTACACAGAGGGTAGTGGGTGCCTGGTGGAAGCAGGGACAATAGTGACATTTAAGGGGCATCTTGACAAATACATGAATAGGATGGGAATAGAGGGACTCGGCCGGGCAGCATGGTCGGCACAGGCCTGGAGGGCCGAAGGGCCTGTTCCTGTGCTGTACGTTTTTTTGTTCTTTGTACTGAATTTAAATGTAGTAACTGAATTTAAATTCCACCAGCTGTCATGGTGGGATTGAAACCATTGTACTCAGGATTATCAGTCCAGTGAAATCACCACAATGCCACGGTCTTCCCCGTACTTCGCCACCATTAATACCTTGGGGTGGTGCTACTGTTGACCAGACGTTTTATGAGACTAGCCATATACCATGCATACAAGGCAGAGGCTGGGTACTCTGCAACATTTCTCACAGCCTTTCATCTATAATGTTCAAGCGATGCCCACTTCTCTGGTTCCCCTGCCAACGTGCCCATCCCCCCGCTGCCTATCGCCACCCCCAGCACCCCTTACACCTCCCTGGGTCTCCTGTATTGCCCCGAACCTGCACTGATGCCACCCACCACCACTCTGCCTACCCCACCCCTCAATCGTCTCCGACACGCCGGACTGAAGCTCCAGCTCCAGCCACAACGCCCCCGGAGTCACCACCTGCAACAACCGCACCGCCAGAGCTGAGGAGGTCTTAAAGAACGATCTGGCCTCCAGACAGACTGAACATTTGATGACCCCATGTCACCCCCGCTGGTCTTGATTTTTTTAACAGGGGGTGAATGTGGTGAATGTATTCACCCAAGTATGAACTGTCTGTATAGTGCTGTGACCTATGACCTGGAAATGATAATACAGTCTACTTCCAGGTACTGTACTGGAACCCCGGGGGGATATATAGACCGGCCACTGTGGGTGGCACTCATTTGTACAACAGATACTGGCAGGCGAGTTCCTGGATAATAAAGCATAGTATTCACTCGTTCTCACGGTCTTACAGTGAAATGACGGAATAACACATTTAATTCCAGATTTATTAAATTTACTAAATTCTCCAGGGTATCTGTGGTGAGATTTGAACTCCTGTCTCTGGACTACTCATCTGGTAACACCATCAATATGCTACTGGTCCCCTGATCTCCTGAATCATTCACTAGGAGTTAAAGGATCCGTTTTTTTATAATGATGGGAAGAGTGGCAGTGCGGAGGAATTTATCGAGGTTGGCATCATGGTCCTGCTGGTCATGGCTGCGGATGGTGACATTATCTAAGTACAGAAAGGTGGCCCGCAAACCGTACTGGTCGACCATTCGGTCCATCTCTCTTTGGAAGACCGAGACCCCATTTGTGACACCGAAAGGGACCCTAAGGAAGTGGTAGAGGTGACCGTCCGCCTCGAAGGCAGTGTATGGCCGGTCCGACTTCCGGATGGGGAGCTGGTGGTAGGGGGATTTAAGGTCAATTGTTGAGAAGACCCGGTACTGCGCAATCTGATTGACCATATCAGATGTGCGTGGGAGGGGGTACGCGTCGAGCTGCATGTACCGATTGATGGTCTGGCTGTAGTCCACGACCATCCTGTGTTTCTCCCCAGTTTTAACCACTACCACTTGGGCTCTCCAGGGGCTGTTGCTGGCCTCGATAATACCCTCCTTAAGCATCCGCTGGACTTCGGACCTGATGAAGGTCTTGTCCTGGGTGCGGTACCGTCTGCTCCTAGTGGCAACGGGCTTGCAATCCGCAGTTAGATTGGCAAAAGAGAGAGGGGATCGACCTTGAGGGTCGCGAGGCCGCAAACGGTAAGGGGGATGGGTAAGGGCCCGCCGAATTTGAGGGTGAGGCTCTGGAGGTTGCACTGGAAGTCCAGGCACAACAGGAGTGCAGCGCAGAGATTAGGAAGGACATAGAGGCGGAAGTTACTAAATTCTATGCCCTGGACAGTGAGGGTGACTGTACAAAAGCCTCGGATCGGGACGGAGTGGGACCCGGAGGCTAGGGAGATCCTTTGATTGGCAGGGTGGACCGCGAGGGAGCAGCGCCTTACCATATCTGGGTGAATTAAGCTTTCGGTGCTCCCGGAGTCCAGCAGGCACGAGGTCGCATGGCCGTTGATGTTAACCGTTGTCGACGCGGTGGCCAGGTTGTGCGGGAGAGATTGGTCCAGCGTCATCGAAGTGAGCTGCGGGTAGCCATCGGATGCTTCGGGTGGTGAGCGTGTGCGATTCCGATGTCGGGATGTCCGGAGACCCAGTGGGGGACAAGATGGCGGTGCCCATGGTGCACACATTGCGGGGTCGGGACAAGATGGCGGCACCAATGGGGCGCACGTGGCCGAAGGGGGACAAGATGGCGGCACTCATTGGTCGCACATGGACCCAGGAGGAGAAGATGGCGGCTTCCATTGTGCATCTGGCATGGGGGAGGGGGCGATAGCGGGCACGATCGCAGCGACTGCACGGGCCTGGCACACCGCCGCGTAGTGGCTCTTTTTACTGCAGGCTTTACAAACTGCAGGGCGGGCCGGACAGTGTTGGGGGGGTGCTTCTGCTGACCGCAGAAGTAGCAGCGGGGACCCCCGGGGTGCGCGGATCGGCGTGCGGCACAGGCGTATTGGGAAGGCAGGGCCCCAGCTGAGGAGGTCGTCGGCGGGGTCCAGGAGGGGTAGGAAGGAGTAGAAGGGTGGGCAGCACGGCGGGAGGGGCACGATTGTACGTTACAGGATGCGACCATCATGGAGAGCGCCAAGGTTTTCGTCTCCGCCAGTTTGCGCGTGTCCCCTTCCAGTAATCGTTCTTGGATGCAGTCTGACGCAATCCCCGTCATGAAGGCATCGCGCATGAGGAGATTCGCGTGTTCGGCGGCCGTAACGGCCTGACAGTCACAGTCCCAGACGAGTGGAATTAGGGCCCGCCAGAAGTCTTCGATGGACTCACCAGGTAGTTGCGAGTGGGTGGCGAGTGCATGCCTGGCGAAGAGCGTGTTCGCCTTCTGCGCGTAGTGTTCCTTAAGGAGTTCCATTGCTTGTGTGTAATTCGTGGTGTCTTGGATCAACGGGAACACGCTGGAGCTCAGTCTGGAGTACAGGACGTTTATCTTCTGAGCCTCCGTTGGCTCGGGGTCCGCAGCCTTTATGTAGGCCTCAAAACATGCTAGCCAGTGAGTAAAGTCTTTTCTGGCGTTGGGCGAGTGCGGATCCAGCTGCAAGCAATCGGGCTTAATTCTGATATCCATTCTGTGGAAAATCTGACTGTAATAAATTGATGCACGATCAATTGCACAAAGACTAAAGTTGGGTACAACTGTGGCTTTATTACAGTCAGATGCGTGGCCTCCTGCTGCAGCTGGTGAAATGGCAGGGCACTGGAGGTCATGCATATTTATACAGTTCTCCGTGGGCAGAGCCAGCCGGCAGGAGCTACCGGCGAACCTGTAGTGCAGGTCTTACCTTACATCTCCTATTACAGTGGTTCACCACACTCAGAAAGGCAGCCAGCATAATTAAGGACCCCACACACCCCGGACATACTCTCTTCCACCTTCTTCCATCAGGAAAAAGATACCAAAGTTTGAGGTCACGTACCAACCGACTCAAGAACAGCTTCTTCCCTACTGCCATCAGACTTTTGAATTGACCTACCTTGTATTAAGTTGATCTTTTCTCTACACCTTGCTATAACTGTAACATTATATTCAGCAGTCTCTCCTTCCTTCCCTATGTACGGTGTGCATTGTTTGTACAGCATGCAAGAAACAATACTTTTCACTGTATACTAATACATGTGACAATAATAAATCAAATCAAAAACATATTCAGGAAGTGCACAGTATATGCATGAACTTCAATAAATTATAAATGGAAAGAAAATAATGATATATAACACAATATTTACTAAATGACATTTAGAGATAGGTTATCAATATTTCATTGACCTTTATTTTGACGACGTCAACAGATTTTCTATTGATCCCTTTAGTGATCTCAATAAACTGGAGTATGCATTGTTTTCTTCAAACTCAAAGACATGTCCAGATCTAGCACTGGGGGAAACAGAGGAGTGTACTGCCTGAAGCTGGCCAAGATGCATTCTTTCGAAAGGAGGATTGACTAGGGCTACATTTAGAAATTGTATTTAATATTTACAAAGTATAGACTTATGGGGCGAGATTCTCCGACCCCCTGCCGGGTCGGAGAATCGCCGGGGGCTGGCGTGAATCCCGCCCCCGCCGGTTGCCGAATTCTCCGGCACCGGGTATTCGGTGGGGGTGGCGGGCCCCCCCGCCCCCTGCGATTCTCCGGCCCGGATGGGCCGAAGTCCCGCTGCTAGAATGCCTGTCCCGCCGGCATAGATTAAACCACCTACCTTACCGGCGGAATAAGGCGGCACGGGCGGGCTCCGGGGTCCTGGGGGGGGGGGGGCGCGGGGCGATCTGGCCCCGGGGGATGCCCCCACGGTGGCCTGGCCCGCGATCGGGGCCCACCGATCTGCGGGCGGGCCTGTGCCATGGGGGCACTCTTTTCCTTCCGCCTTCGCCACGGTCTCCACCATGGCGGAGGCGGAAGAGACTCCCTCCACAGCACATGCGCGGGAATGCCGTGAGCGGCCGCGAACGCTCCCGCGCATGCGCCGCCTGGAGATGTCATTTCCGCCAGCTGGCGGGGCAGAAATTAGTCCGGTGTGGGCCTAGCCCCTTAAGGTTGGGGCTTGGCCCCCCAAGATGCGGAGGGTTCCGCACCTTTGGGCGGCGCGATGCCCGACTGATTTGCGCCGTTTTGGGCGCCGGACATCGCGCCGATATCGGAGAATTTCACCCATGCTCTCGTGCAACGAAGGATTGCCACACTGTTGGAGGTGATGCATTTTGGGAGGACTAACAAGGCAAGGAAGTACACAATGAACAGTGGGATGCCAGGAAGTACAAAGGTACAGAGGGTGCGTGCCCAAAGATCCCTGAAGCAAGGACAGGTGGATAAGGTGGTTAAAAAGACATATGAGATACTTTCCTTTATTAACTGAGGCATCAAATATAAAAGCCAGGAGAGTACGATGGAGCTGTATGAAACACCTATTAGGTCACAGCCAGAGTACTGTGTGCAGTTCTGGCCGCCGCACTATAAGAACGATGTGATTGCACTAGAAAGGGTGCAGAGGAAATGTTGCCTGGGCTGAAGTATTTCAGCTATGCAGACAGATTGGATAGGTTGGGGTTGCTTTCCTTGGAGCAGAGAAGGCTTGGGGAGACCTGATTGAGGTGTACAATATTATGAGGGACATAGATAGGGTAGATAAATAGAAACTTTTCCCCTTAATAAAGGGGTCAATAACCAGGGGGCATAGATTTAAGGTAATGGGCAGGAGATTTAGAGGGGATTTGAGGGGAAACTTTTTCACCCAGAGGGTGGTGGGAATCTGGCACTCTTTCTGCCTGAAAGCGTGGTGGAGGCAGGAAGCCTCACAGCATTTAAGAAGCATTTAGATGAGCACTTGAAATGCCATAGCACATGGACCAAGTGCTGGAAAATTGGCGCAGACACGATGGGCCTCTTTCCTGTGCTGTAAAACCCGATGTTGGAGGTGCTGTTTTTCAGACAAGATTTAAACCAAGGTCCTGTCTGCCCTTTGAGGTTGGCATAAAAGATCACATTACTGTTTGTGGGGGCTTGCTATGCCTAAATTGGCCACAGCGTTTCCCCCGACACAGAAGTAATTTAACTTCAGAAGTATTTCCTTGGCTGTAAAGCTTCTTGAGGCATTCTGGAGTCATGAAAGGCTATTTTATGAACACAAGTACCTCCTTACTTTCTTTTTAATTAAGAAAATGGTGTGAAAGGCCGCCAGCAGTGCTTACAGGACCCCACAAAATCCTTTGCTTTCGCCAAAGTGGAGTGCAGCCAATAGAGGCTGAATGGGACACAATAGTGCGCAAATGCTGCTAGGATCTGCGCAGTAACTGGAAGAAACTCTTAGACCAAATGGGCGGATTAAGAAGAAATCAATAGATGTGTATGCAAGAATCTAACACAATATCAACCCACCAGCGATCAGTGAAACAACTGCATACAAGCCGGCAAAAGCTAATTTAATTAGGAGTAAATCCTGCTGAGTAAATCTTACTTATGTTTTTATTACTTCCTTCCCGTTTACAGCAAAATGATAGATTGCGGGCGAGTTTAAAATACTTCCCGTGGATGGCAGATTTCTAGCATCCCATGTGGAAACATTGCAGGGTTTGTGGGGAACTTGTGCCATGAGCAGGCCAGGCAGGTATTTTGCATTATTAGCAGCCTTCCTCAGGGTTCTGATTGTTTGGAACCGTTCTGGAGTTCCTGTGGGTGTGTTTCATGAAGAGGAAATTCAGGTTAACGTTTTGAATGCAGACGCTCTGGCAGATCCTGTTCTTGTGAGGAAAAGGTGAAAATGAGGGATTTCTGGTCTGAAGATATGCAGGTTAGGTGGGTTGCCCCTCAGTGTCCAAAGGGTAGGTGGGGTTATGGGGATAGGACGGAGGGTGGGCCTAGGTTAGGGTGCTCTTTAAGAGGGTCAGTGCAGACATGATGAACCCTCCTTTTGCACTGTAGGTATTCGAGGATACTCTGATTCTATGATATATGCCTAACCGGACCTTTTGAAATGCTGCTGGAGATCACTGCATTGAAGTAAGAGGTGTTAAAACAATAACAATCAATGATGGTGGGAAAATCACTGAATGAATCTGGAATGGAGAGGGATGGAGGTTGACAACAAGAGTGGCTTCCACTATTGTTGAAGGAAAGGAGAGCAGAAGCCTTGGGAAATTGGGTTTGATTCTCTAATTTTTCTTTACTTTAGTAACGGGGTTGATTTATTTCTCAGCTTCCATTGCTGATCAAGTTTCTGCACCCAATCCTTCACGTGTTTTCACTCCTCAGTTGCTGCCAGGCCCAAGCAGCTAGAGAGGGTCAATTCCATTTGTATTTCACATCTTCAGTCCCTCTGCTTTTTTTGGTAAACATTGCCTTCTTTGTGTTCTGTATGACAATTAATGGCAGCAGAAATATGGACCGCATCAGAAAATGATGCAGTGTCTCGACCAACCGAAGGACAGTTCCATACTTCAGGCAACTCTTGTTCGTGTCTTTGCCGATGTGGCTGGGGTCAAATATCTCCTGAACTTCCTCTTTTGTTCTGCTGCAGCCACGGTCCCTGCACTCTCCTTCTGCCTGACTGCACTCTCTGTTGAAATCCATAACCCGTGCATCCATTATCTCTAGGGCCAACTAACTCACATTCTTTCCCCGTAATCCCACCTAACCTGCCCAACTTTGGACACTAAGGGGCAATTTAGCATGGCCAATCCACCTCACCTGCACATCTTTTGGCGTATGGGAGGAAACCAGAGGACCCGGATTAAACCCACGCAGACACGGGGAGAACGTGCAAACTCCACACAGTCACCCGAGGCCGGAATTGAACCCGGGTCCCTGGCGTTTTGAGGCAGTAGTGCTAATCACTGTGCCACTGCGCTACCCGGGCAGCCTTCTTTGCTCTGCCAATCCCCAACTCTTAAAGCTCCACCTCGTTTGAGTTGTCTTTAGACTTTTCTTGGACTCAGTACTGGCCAGGACTAAAAGCCTAACTCATAGATGCAAAACCAATTTGCCTGGTCCCCTTTCTACAGCAGAAGGATAAACAAAATGTTCGGGAAGCAGTGAGTTCCAATTTCTGAGGCGCCATTTTCAACTCGAGCAATATGGATGGGGGAGAAAGGACTACAGGAATACACAGATAGGGTTACAGGAAGAGGCGGGGTGCGGTAAGGGCAGGCGTGTGTGGAGCACAAACACCAGTTCAGACCAGTTAGGCTGTTTGGCCTAGCTCCCTGATCCTCCTTTGGTGTTTGAATTAACTGCTGAATCTGACTAGGTAACAGCAGTGACCACAATGTAATTTGAATGGCTGTGAAACACTTTTGACTATCCTTTGCCTGTGAAAAGTGTTTGATAGAGGCAATTTCCTTTCTCTGGGCCACTCTCCTGGGTTTCTCTATTATGAGAGGCTCCTTAAATTTCATTTAATTTCACTGATTCTAAAGGTTATCACATTGCAGAAAGTTCCCCTTGTGGTCTGGCAGATTGAACTGTTCAGTCAGTTGTTGTACACAGGAAAACAAGAGAACTCTGGGTTTGTAGCATCTCTCCACAACGTAAACGGCCGACAACCAACAGATCGCTGGGTCGTCGCTCAGAAGTGATTTTAGAATCGGTTTCACACCAGTCAGCGAAAGACTGGCTCGAAGTTTCAGTCTTCTTCACATCAGATACATGACTGTATTTGATTTCCTTATTTGGGAAATTTGACAACTTATTCTTGGCTGGGATAACACGAGGATGTTAAACAAAGTAGGAAAGTGACTACAGTCTCAGCTGGGTGCAGTAAGTGATTCTTCCTCAAAGCCCCATCAATTTTTCAATCATTTTTATTGAATGCCCTGTTTGCAGGCCTTTTGTACTTGATCAGTAGAACATTACTATTTACTGTTTGATGAACTCTGATGGACATTCCTGCGGAATGAGCTCTAATGTTTTACTCATATTTCAAGAGCAGGCTATTAGTGTAAGCCTTGCAATGGCTATTTAGCATCGTCATACCCAGCTCGCTGCCACCAACTCCTCCCTCCCCCGACAGACTCTCACCTCTGTATCCGAAGGTTGTAGGTTCAAGATTCCCCTCCAAGTAGACAAAGAAAATCTACGCTGACATCCCAGTACAGCACTGAGGGAGTGCTGCACTATTGGAGGTGCTATCGTATGGATAAGTGGCTAATCCAAAGCCAGGGAAGACGTACCCAATGGGCCCATTATTTGTCCCTCGATCAACAGCAGAAAAATAAATGGTGCAATTTAACGATCTCGTCGCGCCCGACTTGGCATCAGGACAAGGCCGTTAAATCTCACGAGAGTCGCGAAGCTCAAAATATCTCACGAGATTCAACCAAACATTGCAAAATATCGCAATCTGGGTCTCACCCAATGAGCCATTATGTCTCCCGCCATCCGGGTCCGCACACCTGGACTGGGCGACCTCGCCAGGGCACCGGGTCACACAAACGTGGACCAAATGTAATGGCACCTGGGGGTCTCCCAGTCCACGTAAGACCACTGGGTGTCCGGGCATTGGAGAGGGTGGCACCCTGGCACTCTTGCTGACACCTGGGCACGTTGGCACTGCCAGCCTGACACCCCAATTAAACTCGCCCCATTCTCTGTATACACACACACCAGGCAAACACAGAGGGGAGAAGAGGGGTGTAAAATAATAAGTAAAGTAAAAAGAAGACGAGTCTTTGTTCAGATGGTTGTTTCGAGCACACCTTTCTTCAAGGCGTTCAGTTTGAAATTTGTTTCCAACCTGCAATGGTTTTAACTGTGGATTCATTCAGGTCTTTACAGTTTCAGAAATACAGCCGATTTTCTGGAGAAAACATGAAGGAGAGAGAGCAGTTTCTTTTCTCTGAGTGTCCAGGCCTCCAACTGACTTCCCCAAGCTCTCTGAAAATCATCTCACTCAGGCAGGACCCAGTCACCAACTGTTACTGGCCAAAATACGGCCTTTTGGCTAATTCATTAACCATCTGCCAACCAACCAAACCCAGTCCCACCAATCTCTTGGGTGCTGAAAATTATGAGTTCTGCTGTCCAAAACCTAGCAGGGTGTTCGCTTTCAAAATGGTGGGCTGATCCCTGAGGGGCCAGTCTCACCGACGGGTTCAGCTCCCCACTGCTGAAAATACGTCCCAAGCGTGGGCTAAACCATAGAGAAACTCCCCAAAGAGGATCCCCGTGTAGATCACACCGAAAAAAACGGCGGGAAAATCCCTGCCAAACTCACTCACAATGACATTTAGAAATAATTTGGTTGAATTCTGCTCGTACTGGCTGTGATTTTACACCTGCATTCACCGCCAACAGAAACGACAACATGGGCACAAAATCATCCGATACTCTGAAAATGCGAATCTTGCCAACATGATCTCATTATCCGATTCTCCCCGCTCCTCAGCGTAACGACTGATGTAATGACATTTCAGCCCAGGAAGGTCAGGAACCTCATTTTAATACACTTCCACAGGGATGGGTGGGGGAGAAAAGGGACGTGCCTGGGCAGTACCATGGCACTGCCCCCTGGCGTTCAACCCCCATCCCCATCCAGCACTGCTCCCTGGCACTGCCCCAGCCCCTGGCACTCCCACTGGGGCAGTGCCAGGGGAAAGTGCTGGCTGAGTGTTCCCTCTGAGGAACTCTATTCTGAGGGGCTCCCTTTATTGGTTGTGGATGGGTTCTCCTTGTGCTTGTTTCGGGGTGGGGGGTTGTTTTTTTTGGGGGGGTGGGTCCCAGTGCTTTAAAAATGGTGCCCCGCTCTCGGGATTCCCCACTGCTGACTTCTACCAGTATCACTCACCAGCGTGATGGCATGGGCCACACCTTTGGATTTTTGCTGCACAGTGTTGGATTAGCTGGAGAGGAAAGCCAGTTATGCAGATTGCAAGCAGCACGTCGGTTTTCTCGCCTCAACCAGCACTCTGTGCAGAGAATGGTAAGTTCTGCACTTATCTGGTCATCAACAGTGCTGTTTGTGGGAACTTGCTGTGGGCAAATCGGCTGCTGTGTTTCCTGCATCTCAACAGTGACTACACTTTAAAAGTGCTTCACTGCTGCAGAGTAATTTGAGAACATCCTCTCATCATGCAGGGTGCTTTATGAATGAAGTACTTCTTCTTTACCCACACCAACTTCGATTCCCTCTTTGTCTATCCTCCCCTCCACTCTTCGGCCTTCCTCTCCTCCACTCTTCGGCCTTCTTCCCCTTCCTCTTCACCACCCACCCATCTGATCCATCACCATTCCAAATGCTCAGTTGTACAGGATCGGTCATCTTATTTGAGGAAGAGTGTAACTGTATAGGAAGCAGTTCAGAGAATGTTTACCAGGAATGGGTGGGTTGTCCTATGAGGAACGGTTAGACAAATCAGGCCTGTATCCGCTGGAGTTTAGAAGACTAAGGGATGGCTTGATTGAAACGTAAAAGACACTGATGGGGTCTTGACAGGGTGGATGTGGTGAGGATGTTTTCTTTTGTGGGAGAGGTCACTGTTTCAAAATAACAGGCCGCCCATTTAAAGGGCAACATTTGTTCATTGAGTTGATTGTAAGTCTTTGGACCACTCTTTCTGAAAAGGCCGTGGAAGCCGAGCCTTTGAATAGTTTGAAGGCAGAGGTGGATAGGTTACTGGCCAGCAAGGGGGATGATCGGTAACTCAGGGGTGGGCAGGATGTGGATTTGAGGTTACTATTGGATCAGCCAGGATTTTATTAAATGGCAAAGCAGGCTTGAGGGGCTGAATGGCCTACTCCTGCTTTTCCTTCATTTGCTCGGATGCTCCCCCTTATTTTAATTCTGGTTCTCTGGGGATGCACAAACCTGGAGCAAAATTAGGTGAGCAGTTTAAAAGAATTAAATCGAGTAGAAAAATTACAGCACTAAACCTAGCACAAACATAAAGAAGGTTAATAAAATCAAAGATCTGTAACTAGTGGCAATTTCACATGAAAGGAGGGACTCAGAGAATTATCTTTAAATCTCCCAATATAAAGTGAGACGTAGCTTCGGGGCTGTACATTTTAGTACTTCAGCTCCATTTGGCATCCGTGTACAACACACAATCAAAATCCTGTTTGAAATCAAGACCAAACGTTTTATGAATGATTTTGCCTTGGGAATTTGCTAAAAGAAAATTAAAATGACCGCTTCTGACGCACAGACTTACACCTGTGTCTTGGGTTGTCCCGAGCTGATGTTGTTGCCACGGCAACAGCTCAGACTGCTCCGCGGGGTTGTCACAATTAGTCTTTTTCTAAATCCTCACTACAGGACACCACGTTGCCTTTTTAATTGAAAGGGCTGCTTGCCTTTCTCAGAGCCTTCCCAAATCCGGTTCTCTCTCCCACAGCCTTGCAAGTTAGTCGTTTCTCCAACAACCCTGGGATGTGGACTGTAAAGGTCAGTTTTGAGAAACCTACAGCTGTTTCAAATCCACTGGGGTTCTTTTTTTTCCTTGACCCAAAATGTCGGCAGAGCTTTCGTTTGAAGCAAGTGGTCTTCCGTCATGAAGAATACCAAGGGTAAAGATCTCTGAAACCCAATTAAAATTCTGCGATAATGATGGCAGGACTTCCCTACTTCCAGGTGATACTTCATTGTTCCATCCTTAAGGAGAGCTTGCCAGGAAAGGGTCAAAGCAATTACCTCTCCCATTGGGCCTTTTACCATGTCATCAACTCCATCCACCACTCTCGTCCCCCAATTCTCTCCCCTGCTTCACCATGCGCAGCACCAGCCAACTTTCAACACAATCTTCAGTCACCATTCTTCACTGTCGAGTCTAAGTTGGCCATTTGAACATAGAGGCATTGTAACCAAGCTTGAAGCTGTTCTTACTCTTTTCCCATGACAGTGAGCTGGAGGGGCAAGGTTCCGTCTACTGGTCACTTATTCGTGACTCCAGTAAAAAGATGCAGGCTGAGGACAGGTTTGGGGACAGTCTTCAAGCTCAAACAGCCTGCACACGGTGACTGTCTAGGGAAAGGACTGGAGAGCTGCAGAAGATTATGGAATGTTTCTCAGACACAGTAACCAGCAAGGGTAGCTGGCTAATGGAATTTCTGTTGCCCTCTCCTCCGGCTTTGGAGCAGAAAGGCCAATTAGGGGGTCTTGCCATCGATCAGTATATCAACAGCTCTGGACCTTCTGAGATGCAGTGGTTCAGTGTCACATCGGCCATCCACCAATTACTCCACCCAGGTACCGTAAGCAGGGGTAGTGACTCTACAAGAGGTGGAGAACTACATTCGATGCCAGCATCTGGCCTCGAGGCCTCTATTACCTGGTTTTAAGCTGGGTTTTCCCACCTGCCAGCACACATTGTCCCCTGGGTATTGCACACTGCCAGGAATCTCAGCGTACAATTGTCAGATTTACTGTAACTGATGGTTGGGCATCCAGCATGCTTGGCACCATGTTGCCACCAGCTAGGTGAAGACAATGGCATAGGCCTCCTGTCTTATAAGGTATCAGCCATAAAGCTTCAGCATGGAAGAGAATTGGGGTCGTGCCTGGGGTCAAATGTCCTAATTATTCCCCCTTTCAGAGTGGTTCAGGAGACGCTCTAATGCGGCAGGAAATTTACATGGTGACATATTATAGCGTGTGTCGCCCTGCGGAAAGTAACAGACACTGAAATTTGTTTTCCCATTTAATGAATCAGTCAAGAAATAAAATATTCCAATGCGGCAGATCATGAAATCACCAAAAGCATCTTTTTGTAATAGCTCAATAGTCACGGTAATTTTCAGCAAGAACAAACCCAACTACAGTCTCCAGGCAACATGATCGGATAAGTATTTCCATTTTACCCTCAAACATGTTCATTTTCTGCGCAATGTCCCTCACCTCCTCCCTCTACCTCCCCTTTCCCCCCCACGCCCGACACTTCAGCCTCCATCAGCCAACCCTGAACAAACCCTGTAAACTGTCTCTCCCCACTTTCTAAATTTCCCAACCTCTGAACACGGGCGTGGGGGTTGCAATGTGGATTTGGCATTCATCATGGCAACTTGGCGCTGCCCGCTAATGATTGCGGTGTAGAGCCAGTGCCAACCGTTGTGGGTGAATGGCTGCTTGGTGTAGCTTGAACCCCAAATTTGTGAGATGCAAGCTAACCAGTTTAGAGTCAGCATACATGACTAAAAAGCCGCCTGTACTTCTTAAAGAGGAGGAGCAACATGACAGAAGTAGACGCTGGAGCTGATTCTGACCTGGGAATGGCAGAGACAGCAGGCTCCGAGATATTCTGACTCGGCACTGGAAGTCAAGAAGGGTGGCACAGTGGTGAGCACTGCTGTCTCACAGCACCAGGGACCGGGGTTCAATTCCGGCCTTGGTTGACTGTCTGGATGGAGTTTACACATTCTCCCAGTGACTGCGTGGGTTTCCTCCGGCTGCTCCAGCTTTCTCCCACAGTCTAAAGATGTGCAGGTTAGGTGGATTAGCCATGCTAAAATTGCCCCTTAGTGTCCAGGGATGTGCAATTTAGGTGGAGTTCCGGGGATTGGTCAGGGGAGTGGGCCTAGGTAGGTTTCTCTTTCAGAGGATCGGTGTTGACTCAATTACCTGAACGGCCTCCTTCTATATTGTAGGGATTCTAAGGTAGTAAGGAGAGGGGTTTTCTCCCCCCAGGGGACAGGAGACAAAGGCAGCTGTTGCAGAAGTTGTGCAGGTTAAAGGCAAGAGTCAAACCCTAAGGACCTGGATGAAGTATCACAAAAAGTTCAATAGCCTTGCCCGAATTGTCAAGATCGGTGAAGCAAATTCAAATGCCACCTCCAATCCACTGCATCACTTGCCTTAGACACCACTCAACGCGTCACACCTCATCATTCACCGACCAATAATCTATCAACCAGGACTCATGCCGGACAATCAGAGCTTCACCTCTGCTTCACACTCCGCAAGCCTTACACACACACTGCCAACAATTCACCCCTAATTGCCACAAGAGCCAAACAAATTACACCACAACCACGGACTCCCCCTTCTATTGCACAATAGGATGGCACATGCCAGAGGCAGCAGAGGTGAAGGTGGGTTGGGGGGTGGGGGGTGGTTGGTGACAGGCACGGCAGCATGTCCTTACCCCCACAGAGGAGACAGTGTGGCGGGGGGAATTGCTGAGGACATGGCCAGCAATTGAGCTGAAACAAAAGATCATCACTGTGAAGCCTAATCGTCTTTCTCATATCCCACTTCCCCCCCACACCCCCCAATTTCATAATCTCATTGGACTTTCCAGCTGCAGAAGGTGTAAGATCTTACTTTCTACCTTTTCCTCGGCACAACTTTGCCCTTGTGCCTTTCTGCATTCAGATACTCAAGAACTGCAACCTGCAAAGGCAGCGGTGAAAAAGAAAGAGGTGGAAAAATGTGAAACTAATGATCATGAAGAAACATCGTCATTTGCTCTCATATCCGCAGAATCCCTACAGTGCAGAAGGAGGCCATTCAGTCCATCGGGTTGGCACTGACCCTCTGAAAGAGCATTCTACTTAGGCCCACTCCTCCATCCCATCCCTGGAGCCCCACACTAACCTGCACATCTTTGGCGGGAAACCAGAGTACCCGAAGGAAACCCACGCAGACACCCAAGGCTGGAATTGAACCTGGGTCCCTGGCGCAGTGAGGCAGCAGGGCTAGCCACTATGCCACCGTGGCAGTGGTTGTGGTTTATTGATTGCGAGATACTATGGGATGTCCTGAAGAGGCAATAAGGTGGCAAGTAAGTGCTCTTTTGAACTATAGGACCATTAAAATGAAGGTTACATCTCAAGATCATCTGCCTCAAACCTCTCCCCCTATATTAGTCCATCCTCATAAGGAGCAGGAGTGAGAAACAGTAAGAAACATGCTGCCCATATTCACAACATCCAGCTCAGAAACTGACACTGCGCATAATTTAGAAGCTAGCAGAGAGGCAGAATGGCATTGTACCTCGTTAAAGTTCATGTAGGAGAATGGCTTCCTGAACACACTGGGTGGATGTGGTCTCTTCTGCCAGCCCTTCTCCCCTCCACTCTTTTCTGCTTTACATGCCCCCAGCTTGAACTTCCAGCTATGCTGTATTCCAAGCGGTTGCCCATGACTGCACCCATGTCTGGGGCAACTGGTTTGTGCAGAAGGCTCCCTTTAGCATCTTGGACACGACTCCCTCAGCAACTCTAAAGAATTCTAGTAAGCACCAAATCAAACACTTGGATGATTTTAGCACAAACAGTACAAATTAACAACCTGAGAATAGTTGCTGACATCTTTAAACAGCGGCAGCGTAGGGGCAGGGGGGCTTCATGCTGCTGAATATTAGTCCAGCTTTGTATGATTAAGAAACAGTATTAACCAGAGAATTGAACTCCAAATTGGCAAAGCGAGCATCAAATAAGCATTGCAGACTGAATTATGAGATGATCTGTCTGCTCTCCATACAGTCACTGTATGCGTGCTAGCATTCTCATTAATGCGCTATCCAGGGCAACTTGCACCAGGAGCGTGTACGCGAGTTGTGGATGCCGCTTTGGACCTCCAAGCCCACACAATACACCCAAGAAAAACACTCTCTACACAAGCAAAGTTTGCACACAACTCTCTGGGCATGTGTGTGTGTCTCTGTGTCAAAGATGTGAAGGTTCGGTGGGGTTATGGTGGAGTGGGACGAGGTCGGGGGCTCTTTCGGAGGGTTGGTGCAGACTCGATGGACCAAATGGCCTCCTTCTGCATTGTTGGGATTTTATGGGTTCTATAGTATTAAACTCTGAGTATTAAACCTGTATTCTCTGTTAATGTAGCTCTGTGAGTTTCTCTCTCTCATTTCAGATCCTGTCCTCATGACCCTTTCTTTATACCCTTTCTGTGAATCTCAATCAGTTGCTTGGTTCCTTCATTTCTACATCACCATCAGTCTCCCAGTCTCCACTCCATTTCATCTTCGCTTTTTTTTTTTGCTGTGAAACTGCGCACGTCTCTTTCGAACAGTATGCGACTGCCTCCAGCTTCTGGATGATTGGGTGGCCACTTTGCAGAACACGCAAGCAGGACCCAAACCTTCCGGTCTCTTGCCATTTCAACTCACCGTTCTGCTCTCACGTCCACATGCCCGTCTTTGACCTGCTGCAATGTTCCATTTGAACCGTAGCACAAACTGGAGGAACTGCACCTCATCTTCGGATTACTCACATTACAGCCTTTCAGACTTAACATTGATTTCAACAACTTCAGACTGTGAACTCTCTCCTCCCACCTTCACCCCATTTTTATTTCTATCAATTTATCATTTCTTCCATCGATCCGTTTTGCCCCTCACCGTTGTCCCCCCCACCCCCACCCCACCCCACTTGGGCCATCTCTTCCCTGTTCCTAGTTACCACCTCTCTCCACAGATGCTGTCAGACCTGCTTAGATTGTCCAGCATTTTCTGCTTTTGTTCCAGCTTCTCCACGTGTGTTTCACCGCGTCTGCCTGGGCCTCACTCTGTCTCCTCTTCCTTTCGCTGCCTGTCTACAATTCTCTAGCTGCAGCCAATGATTCTGCTGTTGGGGGTAAGGGAGATAGCAGCGTGGACACCAAGGACTGGCTCGCAGAAACTGGTCAGGTGGAACGCGAGTCAAAACACATTAAAGAAAAACAACTTATGGTTGCGGCCTTTGGGGCTTTGTGTGGTCCCCACCATTTCTGTGGCTTCTCATCTCCTTGTCGTCTTCCATCTCAATTCCTGTATCCTGCATTTACTGAGTGCGTGCATGTCAATGCCTTTGAGCCTCCCTTTGCTCGTCTCTATTTTTCCTGTGTGTGAGGGAGGTCCTACGAAACTCTTTCCCATCTCTCTCATTCTATATCATGGAAAGATTCTTTTAGCCACCACTCCGGACATTTCAAAAGGAACCAGTTGTCCCAATTGTTTGTTTCTGCTGATTTATATTGTGCAACGTCTTTGTTGATGATGAGATCACCGTACGGCTGGCTCGGAGGAGCGAAGGAGCTTAATTAACATGCACAGCTCAGATAACACGATTGCTGAAGCACCCTGGGTTAATGAGTACCTCGACAGATGTTAATTCTGCTCCCTCTCAATGACAAGCCCTCCGAGACAGGCAGTTAGTCTGATGAGGTCATTGCCACTTACTGTTAATCAAAAAATATTTCAAGAAACAAAAATAAACAGAGAATCTTCAAGTCCCTGTCAGCTCTCTGTCACTCCTGCTGTGTAAAGTCAATTAATACCCGGTGGGTGAGAGGAGGAGAGGCAGACGGAGTGGAAATGGGAAGCAAACGCAATGAGGAGCCAGCAACAAGAGCTGACAGCAGCAAGGGCTGAGAGCAGGGAATTCTGAGAGCAGTGTGCATAAGGCCTGCTAACTTGGACAAATTGAAACCTGACAAGAGTAGAGCTGAGAACATTTAAGATGCTCTGTGCACTGCCCAGTTTGATACTAAGTGGGACCCACCAAGAAACGCCCAGTTTCAAGCCCCCACCCTGGGTTGAGTTGATTGGCCATGGGTTAAGGTGCTTCAATTGACTGTGAAGACCCAGTGACAACAAAACCAGGCTTCCTGCTCCTGATCGCTTACCTACAGATCGCTGCTACAATGTTCATGCACGTTGATGGGTCTGGGCTTGGGATGTTCACACTGTTGAACCTTTCAATTTCTGATTTCAGGCACAGGGTAACGCTTTTCGTCGACAGTTAAAAATCTCACACCACGATAGACGTTATGAATTAAAAAAAGCAAAGAGCTGGGGTTTTCTCTCTGGGGTCAGGACCAGGTTTCCTCACTGTATCACATCGGTGCCTGAGGCCTGACATAATGGGCTCAATTCAACTAAATGGGAACAAAGTCCCATAGAGAGTGGCTTTAACCACGTGTTTCCTGTCACCGGCAGCGCAGTAAAACACATTGCTATTCAATGCGACTCGTGTTGTACAAGGGTCCACAGGGGGAAAGCACAGCCGAGGCCACACATAGCCTCATTTTGCACACGAGGGAGCTCCCCTTGCCGGATCTCCCAAGTGTGGCAAGAGATCGGGACGCCATTTAAAAATGGAGCCCGATCTCTGAAGCACCCCCCAGCATGAATACACTTTGGAAGGGTCCCAACACCCATGCAGGGCACCCCAGCTGATCACGCATAGAAAATGCCAGCTTGATCTTGGCAGTGCCAACCTGGCAGCCTGGCAATGCCCATACAAGCTAGCAATGCCAGCTGGGCACATTCGCAGTGCCAGACTGGCACTGCCAGGATTCCCAGCTGGCACCAACAGTGCCAGGGCACCACCCTGCCCTAAAGGCATGCAGCTGGGGGCATCTGATCCCCTGGGAGACCCCCACATGTGCTATTCCGTCTGGCCCCCGTTTGTGGGGACCAGTGCTGATCGGCACTCGTCCAAGATCTCCGAGGCAAAGGGGATGAATCCCAAAGCCTCAGGTACCATGAGAATCTGCACATTAGAGAGAGAGACTTACTGCCTCGCTCTAATATGCAGATTTGCCAAAAAGTGATTTTGTCCACAATGGGCGTGATTTACATTGCAATGTATCGCAAGATTACATTGGAACTCGTGAGGTGTTACCAGCCGGATAGATCCTGGGAACGGGGTCTCCCGGCTTTTGTTGGCCATGCTAGGTGGTCGAGGGTGGAGGTCTGGAAGGTGCTGTTCAAGGAGCCCTGGTGAGTTGCTGCAGTGGATCTTACGTAATTCTTAGAACAGTGGCGACAATTGTGAAGTGCTTTGAAATGCTGTAAGGTTGGACATGTTCAGGAACACAGGAACAGGAGTAAGCCATTCAGCCCCTCGAGCCTGCTCTGCCATTTAATACAATCATGGCTGATTGGGACACTTAAATGCATTTTTCCCAATTTATCCCCATAACCCTTTACGTTCATGTTAATCAGAAATCTATCTGTCTCTATCTTAAACATAGTGACCGAGCCTCCACAGCCCTCTGGTATACAGAATTCCAAAGATTCACAAGTCTCTTGCCAAAGAAATTTCTCTTCACCTCGGTCCTAAGTGGCATCCCCCTTATTTTGAAATTGCACCCCCTAGTTCTGGACTCCTCAACCAAGGGAAACACCTTACTTGTAAGATGTCTATTCCTTTAAGTATTTTGTAAGTTTCAGTGAGATCACTTCTCATTCTTCGAAATTCTAAAGAATATAGGTCCGGTTTTCCCAATCTCCATGCATAAAACAGTCCCGTCATTCCCAGAACAAGTCTGGCAGACCTTAGTTGCACTTCCTCTATGGCAATAATTGGATGTTGCCAGATAACATGCAAGCTTCCCTATTTTCCCAACAATCTCTCCTCAATTTACAGTGCATTGCGCCTTACGATCAGCCACCTTAATCTAAGTCAGAACATGGGCTGGTATTGGATTCTCCAACTCAGGGACAGGGTTGCTCCTTCCAACTATATCAGCCCCGGATAACAGCTCCCAGATCAAGGAGGGAATTCTGTTAAAAGATTACAAAGCCAAGCAGAATATTGACAATGAGAATAATGCTGTGCTAATTTTTGAAATGGCATATGGACAGATCAAATATTTTGAGTCCGTGATGGGAAGGTGGGGGATGGTGTTTGTGGTGGAGAGGAGACTGGGCCTTGAGCCCAGCAGGCTTTCCTTATCCGATCCTCAAATGTTATCAGGGCAGATGGCTCACCCCAGGTTCC
Organism: Scyliorhinus torazame; assembly: GCF_047496885.1. Classification (NCBI taxonomy): domain Eukaryota; kingdom Metazoa; phylum Chordata; class Chondrichthyes; order Carcharhiniformes; family Scyliorhinidae; genus Scyliorhinus; species Scyliorhinus torazame. The sequence continues at coordinate 56,413,728 of NC_092724.1, forward strand.
TGCAGCCCTGGTTCTGCGCTCCACCTCAACACCTCGCTCACACTTTCAGATTGAATTAATTGGAACTCATTTTCAGAGGCTTCCATCTGTGCAGTAAATGCCCTCTGGACAAGAACACATTGGATTATAGGATGAAGATAAAGAGCAGGGCTTTGCCGACAGTTTCCCATTCCCCAGGCAGATTCTCAAAGGTTCGTTCATTTGATGAGGAATTCCTCCGATTTGCAGCTCTCAAACTCGTTCTTGGTCAGAAACTCTCTTGTATTTCTCCGATATAGCCATTGCTCTCTTCAGCGCTCCTGACTCATTCCTTCTGAGGGGCAAGTACACAAAGCTAGGGAGTCCTCCGACAACCTCATTGTGCTAGAATCAAGAATTACGGGATCCTGATTTACCTTACTGAGTCTATTAACTGTGATATTCCAAAACAATTTTCCGTAATGTGCATGAATGAAAATGCCAACAAATTGGCCACTTTTCCAGAACCAATTCATATTTTTCTGTCGAATAGGGCATTCACGTGTGCACCAGTCAGTAAACCTTGCAGATGATAAATTTTCAAGAGCTGTTTCACTGAGCGAACACCATCGCAGCATTCGTACTGACCATGTTGGCAGCTTTGATATGTGCACTTTGGGGGACCCGCTTAGTTGTGACGCACACTTCACAAGTGAGCTTCACATCATGATGCCTGGGGCAGCAGTGAAAAGTCTGCCTCAGAGGATGCAGGGCTCTCCAAACACAGATTCTGCAACTTGGGGGCCATTAATGGAGAGAATGATCATCGAGGAGCAGCGGCGAATGAACTAGCTAGTAACATCCCCTTTAAAACCTTATTGTTGTGTGAGGCCAGTTTTTTCAATGCAATGTGCAATGCAGTGCACTGCACACCAGCTTGGCTGGTGCTTACCAAAATCCTGGAATTCCCTCCCTAACAGTGCAGTGAGTGCATCTACACCTCAGGGACTGCAGTGGTTCAAGACATCATCTCAGCACCTCCTTCTGAAGGGTAAATAACAATGGGCAACAAATGCTGGTGTGGTAATACCAGGTATTGCGGTACCTGAGAGGCCGACGCCATTGGTTGAGACCCTGGAGTCTACCATTGGCTGTGTGAAGTAGCTCCGCCCTGAAGGCGGGGTATAAAAGATGGTGCCGTCCCAGCAGCCTTCACTTTCTGTTACGAAGCTGCTGGGGATCAGTTCTAGTGTATTAAAGCCTCAGTTACTGAATACCTTCATCTCGAGTATATTGATTGCACATCAATTTAATGCACTACAACTAAGCTGGAAGGATGGATCTCCGTATCAAGCCGGAGTGCCTCCAACTCAGCCCACACGCGGAAAACTCGGCCGCTATATTTAAACACTGGCTGGCGTGTTTTAAGGGTTACCTGGAGACGGCCGAAGGAGAGCCCACTGAAGGCCAGAAAATGCATCTCCTGTGATCAAGGATCAGCCCTGGGATCTATCCCTTTATCAAGGAGGCGGCGCACTACGATGCCGCCATCCTACTACTGGAAGGACATTACATCCGCCCTGTTAACCAAGTCTACGCTCGCCACCTGCTCGCTACGAGGCGGCAAAGCCCCGGGGAATCACTGGAAGACTTTTACCGGGCGCTACTGGTGCTGGGCCAAAGCTGCGGCTGCCCACCAGTTTCGGGGAGCGAGCACACTGAACTTTTAATAAGAGATGCTTTCGTGGCAGGTATGAGCTCCTCTGATATCCGCAGGAGGCTCATGGAGAAGGACACACTTGGGCTCAGAGAGGCACGGGCCCTGGCTGGGTCCATGGACATCGCATACCAAAACGCGCAAGCCTATGCTCCCGACCGTGCGTCCGCCCCCTGGCCCGCATGGCACCCTGCTGCGGCAGCCCCCCAGATCTTCCCCCTGACCCCGCTGGCCTGCGCTACCGGACGGCCCGCTAACGCTGTCGGAGCCCGCTGCTTTTTCTGCGGGCAGGCAGGTCATCCGCGCGCGCGCTGCCCGGCCCACACCACCACCTGCAAAGGGTGCGGCAAGAAGGGCCACTACGTAGGGGTCTGTCAGGCCCGCACCGATGCCGCGCTCTCTGGTGGCTCCGGACCGCCACGGCAAAACCCCCACCCCCCCCCGGGCCCCAACCGACCAGTGCTCCTTCCCTAGGGCCATGTGCGACCCAAGGGCGTGGCCATTTTGCGCCCCGAACACCGGGCCGCCATTTTGTCCATACCCGCCGCCATCTTGGGGTTCCCCGGACACCATGTGCGACCCGTGGGTGACGCTTTCTTGGATGGGGCCCCAGGCCCCCAGCTCGGCTGACTACACGCTGCCCGACCAGAGCTCGCAGCTGCTTCATCTGGCATCGGTGACGTTGGACCAAAGTCGCCCCCGGACACTTGCGAAGGCTACAACGACGGTCCTCGTCAACGGTCGCAAGACGCCCTGCTTGATTGACTCCGGGAGCACGGAAAGCTTCGTCCACCCTGACACGGTAAGGCGCTGTTCACTCGTGACCCACCCTGTAAGCCAAAGGATCTCCCTGGCCTCCGGGTCGCATTCGGTGGAAATAAAGAGGTACTGCCTGGCGAACCTCACTGTCCAAGGACAGAAATTCAATAAATTCCGCCTGTATGTCCTGCCGCAACTCTGCGCGGCTACCCTCCTGGGGCTGGACTTCCAATGCCACCTGCAAAGCCTGACCTTTGAATTTGGCGGCCCTATACCTCCCCTTACTGTCTGCGGCCTCGCGACTCTTAAGGTCGACCCGCCTTCCCTGTTTGCAAAACTCACCCCGGATTGCAAACCCGTCGCCACCAGGAGCAGACGGTACAGTGCCCAGGACCGGACCTTCATCAGGTCAGAAGTCCAAAGGCTGCTGAAGGAAGGAGTTATCGAAGCGAGCAACAGTCCCTGGAGAGCTCAAGTGGTGGTGGTAAAGACCAGGGAGAAACATAGGATGGTCATCGACTCCAGTCAGACCATCAACAGGTTTACGCAGCTGGACGCATACCCTCTCCCCCGTATAGCTGACATGGTAAACAGGATCACACAATACAAGGTCTTCTCCACGGTGGATCTCAAGTCCGCCTACCACCAGCTACCCCTCCGTAATAGTGACCGCAAGTACACTGCCTTCGAAGCAGATGGGCGGCTCTACCAATTCTTAAGGGTTCCCTTCGGTGTCACTAATGGGGTCTCGGTCTTCCAGCGAGAGATGGACCGAATGGTTGACCGGTACGGCTTACGCGCAACATTTCTGTATCTGGATAACGTCACCATCTGCGGCCATGATCAGCAGGACCACGACGCCAACCTCCGCAAATTCCACCAGACCGCACAAATCCTTAACCTCACGTACAATAAGGATAAGTGCGTGTTCCGTACAGACCGCCTAGCCATTCTAGGCTACGTAGTGCGGAACGGAGTTATAGGCCCTGACCCCGAACGCATGCGCCCCTTATGGAGTTCCCCCTCCCTCACTGCCCCAAGGTCCTGAAACGCTGCCTCGGGTTCTTCAGCTATTACGCTCAGTGGGTCCCAAACTACGCAGACAAAGCCCGACCCCTAATCCAGTCCACGACCTTCCCTCTGTCAACCCGTACCCTACATGCTTCCGAAATCCGCCACTCCTCGGTCGAAAAGGAGGCCCAGGCCATAGTAGAGGCTGTGAGACATTGGAGACATTACCTGGCCGGCAGGAGGTTCACTCTCCTCACAGACCAACGGTTGGTAGCCTTCATGTTCGATAACGCACAGCGGGGCAAGATTAAGAACGACAAGATCTAACTCTCCACCTACAACTACGAGATCTTGTACCGTCCGGGGAAGCTCAATGAGCCTCCCGATGCTCTGTCCCGCGGCACTTGTGCCACTGCACAAGTGGACTGTCTCTGCGCCCTCCACGAGGACCTCTGCCGCCCGGGTGTCACTCGTTTCTTCCACTTCGTTAAGACCCGCAACCTGCCCTACTCCATCGAGGAGGTCAGGACAGTCACCAGGGACTGCAAAATTTGCGCGGAGTGCAAACCGCACTTCTAACGGCCAGAAAGGGCGCACCTGATAAAGGCTTCCCGTCCCTTTGAACGCCTCAGCATGGACTTCAAAGGTCCCCTCCCCTCCACTGACCGCAACACGTATTTCCTGAACGTGATTGACGAGTACTCCCGGTTCCCCTTTGCCATCCCCTGCCCAGACATGACCACAACCACCGTCATCAAGGCCCTCCAGGGTGTCTTTACACTGTTCGGTTTCCCCGCGTACATAAACAGCGATAGGGGGTCCTCCTTTATGAGCGACGAACTGCGTCAATTCCTGCTCAGCAAAGGCATCGCCTCGAGCAGGACGACCAGTTACAACCCCCGGGGAAACGGGCAGGTAGAGAGGGAGAACGGAACGGTCTGGAAGACCGTCCTACTGGCCCTCCGGTCTAGGAATCTCCCAGTCTCCCGCTGGCAAGAAGTCCTCCCGGTGGCCCTTCGTGCCATCCGGTCACTGCTCTGTACAGCCACAAATCAGACACCTCACGAGCGTCTTCTTGTCTTCCCCAGGAAGTCCTGCTCCAGGACCTCGCTCCCAACCTGGCTAGCAACACCCGGACCCATCCTGCTTCGGAAGCACGTGCGAGTGCACAAGTCGGACCCATTGGTCGAGAGGGTCCACCTGCTGCACGCTAACCCGCAGTACGCCTACGTGGCGTTCCCCGACGGCAGGAAAGACACGGTCTCCCTTCGGGACCTAGCGCCCACCGGAACCCCATGCGCTCCCGACCCATTACCCCCACCTCCACCACCCCTGCAGCAGTGGGACGGCTCAGTACTCCTGCCACTCCGGCCCTGGCCCGGCCACTCATCGGCGCCCCCTACAGGTTTCCCCCCCCAGGCCAATCGCTTGCCCCAACAGCGCCGCCCAGGGGTGACGAAGCTGCCGAGGAGGCTGAAACTATGCTCCCGGAGTCGCAACCGCCGAGACCTACACCAGGATCACCACCGAAGCTCCGACGCTCCAGGAGGACGATCAGGCCACCAGAGCGACTTATTGCTCCATCCTGACTCTCACAATAAATGAACATTTTGATCGAATCCTCGATTGTACGGTGCCTCAATACCTGGTCCTACCATGTGAAGGGCTATTTTTTTCACTGGCCACCACCCCCCCGCCGGACTCCTTCTTAACAGGGGGTGAATGTGGTAATACCAGGTATTGCGGTACCTGAGAGACCGACGCCATTGGTTGAGACCCTGGAGTCTACCATTGGCTGTGTGAAGTAGCTCCGCCCTGAAGGCAGGGTATATAAGATGGTGCCGTCCCAGCAGCCTTCACTTTCTGTTACGAAGCTGCTGGGGATCAGTTCCAGTGCATTAAAGCCTCAGTTACTGAATACCTTCGACTCGAGTATATTGATTGCGCATCAGCTGGCAAGTCAACAAGGCCCACAATGAATAAAAACAAAATCTAAAACCAGCAATCCGTGTCAGCACGCTTTTTGATCACAGCCAAGCCTAGATCAACCCTCACCAGATAGCTCCTCTCGCCCTCATACCCATTTGAGTGTGGGGGAAGGGAGGTCAAAAATAGTGGCTCTGCCCCCGCATCTCTGCACCCCAAAGACTACGGAATTAAACTGCTGCCCTCCCCCCCTTTTACCATTCTAAGTTTGAACCCCTCACCTTTGACCGTATCGTCAAACCATTCCATGTTCTTGCCATCCCTTCCCCAGTTCTTCAAGCTCCTTGAGTCAGGACTGCTGAACGTCCCTCACCGACCCCAACACTATCTTACCCTCACCATGGCCGAGTGTACCCCCCACCCCTCCCCCACCCCAACACCCCCGAGCCCCTTTCTCTGGATAATTTTTCCTGAAGTAATTGACATTTCTACCTGTTGATCCTCATTTAGAATCTTTGTCAAAACTCCGATTTCGAACCATGGTTTACAGTCACCCTCCTAGCATCTGTCATGGTGTGCTACCCATTCCCTAGTGTCTTTTGTGAAATATAAAGCAGCTTTCTAATTTTAAGAATTCTATAAAGATGTGATTTATTTTTTAAATATTGTAACTAACCAGCCCCATGCCTTTGTATTCTTGCCCTCCTGTCCATCTCGGACGGTTTCTCATAAATCCAACACAAAGTTGACAGTTATACTGAGACAATCTATAACACACAGCGAGGGCTGTGGGGAATGATAGATGAGGAATCTTACATTAAATTCATTCCAAAAAGCTATGCGCCAGTTAAATTTAGTATATTTGTTCATGGACAGGCATGATTCCCGGGGGTATGAGAAAGCTTTGTCTCAAAGTTTCAGAATAATCTAAATAGCTCAGTCATGAAGTGTTGAGTATCAAAACCCACCCTGTTCCTACAGCCTACGAACAACCACATGTGACTTTATGGGCAGGGATATCAGTTTGCGCATTTTAACCATTTACTCCCTCTATGAGAGGGCTGAGTGTAATGCATTCAGGTTCACTGAGGGGACAAAGTTAGTTGAGAAGAAACACTGTGGGAGTCGGCAAAGGGGTTTGGGCAGGCTGAGCAATAGGGTTGTCAATCCAGCCGGAATGGCAGGAGACGACTCGATTCACCCTCAATCCGGGAAATTGTATCCCAATGATTCTGTGATTCCATGTTGTTATTTGATCTTGGCCATGATCCATTCCTGAACACAGTGATGATGGCGTTCGCAGCAGCTGTACAGACCCAGTGCAATGAAATAGAATGTGACAACGTGACTGTGCATGCAAACATCGCTGCTGCCTGTTTTATAACTGCTGCCACTGCGTGAACCTTGGGTTGACCTCGAGAGAGGCCGCGAGGACTACGGGGGAGCCAAGAGGTAAAGGAGGTGATTGAGCGAAGGGCAACTGTCTGAACGTTCAACTACCGCTGCCTGGAAAACACAAACCACCGGTACCCAGCCTGGAAAGCTTTACACGTGGCTGAAAGAATGTCTCAAATCTCAAGGGAAGTGGGAGCGCTGCTACTGGGCTAGAAAAATTGCATTGATTAAAAAAGACTGAAACGGTCACTTAGTCTTCGGATTGTAATCGCTGTAAAGGCTGATTTAGCAACTGGTTTGTGAAATCGCATTCATTTGGTTGAAAATAATGTTCAACGTGTTGGGCTCTAGGCCTGTGATGAAATGGCAGCAACAAAGCAGGAAATGATGACCTCAGCCCTGGGTCATTCCTGTGCCTGTGGCAATTGTTAAGGTTCAAATGTGTTCCTTCAGCCCCCAAAGAGACAGTGGACGGGAATGCCACCAAATTTGAATGGGGTGTTGCTTTATTTGTATTCTTCAAATCTTGGGACATTGAACACAGCCCGTGTTAGGAAGCCAGAATTAAACATGTAAAAGATACTGTTTGTGGTGGTGGTGGTGGGGGGGGGACCCTGTTTGTGTTTGTGTGTGTGTGGGGGGGGGGGGGGGGGAGAGTTAACATGTAGGTGAGCAAGCCATCAGGAAAGCGAAATTTAGGTTGGCCCTTATTACAGAAAAGAAGTTTTAATGCAATGATGTGGGATCTTATTGAGGCCACATCTGGGGCGTCATTCTCCGACCCCCCGCCGGGTCGGAGAATGGCCGTTGGCCGCCGTGAATCCCGCCCCCGCCCCCGCCGAAGTCTCCGAAGGGAGAAAAGTCGGCGGGGCGTTAATGGCGCCGCTGCCGCGGAGAATGTCACGGGTCTGCGCAAGGCAGCCGATTTTCGGCCTGCCGATATTCTCCCTTCCGGATGGGCCGAAGTCCCGTCGACGTGATGACCGTTCACGTCGACGTGAATCAAACCTCCTTTTCATCGGCGTGACCCGGTGCTCCAGGCTCACGCCGACCAGCGAGGAGGTGAGTGACGGCCTGGGGGGTTGGCTCTGGGCAGGAAATGGCGTGGCCGCAGACTGATTGCCTGAGGAGAGGTGTGTCTCGGCTTGTGTGTGTGTGCGGCGGGGGGGGGGGGGGGGGGGGGGGGTGGTTAGAGTAGGCTGGGCTCCGGGGGAGTGCCGGGAGGGGGTCCGTGCCGGGGTGGAGGTTGGGGGTTGTGGAGGGGGTCCGTGCCGGGGTGGAGGTTGGGGGGGGGGGTCCGTGCTGGGGTGGAGGTTGGGGGTTGGGGAGGGGGTCCGTGCCGGGGTGGAGGTTGGGGAGGGGGTCCGTGCCGGGGTGGAGGTTGGGGAGGGGGTCCGTGCCGGGGTGGAGGTTGGGGGAGGGTCCGTGCTGGGGTGGAGGTTGGGGGTTGGGGAGGGGGTCCGTGCCGGGGTGGAGGTTGGGGGGGGTCCGTGCCGGGGTGGAGGTTGGGGGGGGGTCCGTGCTGGGGTGGAGGTTGGGGGTTGGGGAGGGGGTCCGTGCCGGGGTGGAGGTTGGGGAGGGGGTCCGTGCTGGGGTGGAGGTTGGGGGTTGGGGAGGGGGTCCGTGCCGGGGTGGAGGTTGGGGAGGGGGTCCGTGCCGGGGTGGAGGTTGGGGGGGGGTCCGTGCCGGGGTGGAGGTTGGGGAGGGGGTCCGTGTCGGGGTGGAGGTTGGGGAGGGGGTCCGTGCCGGGGTGGAGGTTGGGGGGGGTCCGTGCTGGGGTGGAGGTTGGGGGTTGGGGAGGGGGTCCGTGCCGGGGTGGAGGTTGGGGAGGGGGTCCGTGCCGGGGTGGAGGTTGGGGGGGGGGTCCGTGCTGGGGTGGAGGTTGGGGGTTGGGGAGGGGGTCCGTGCCGGGGTGGAGGTTGGGGGGGGGGGGGGGGTCCGTGCCGGGGTGGGTGATGGGAGGGCAAATGAGTTGGTCCACCTGGCCAGGTGCCAGCCTCCAACAGTTGGACCCATGCGGTCCATGCCACCTGGCTGGGGGGAGGAGGGGATATGGGCAATGATGACATGTCGTCGTTCCCCTCCCCCCCACCAGGTCATGTTTTCAGATCATCCAGCGATGTTGGCCGCCGTGGTGGCAGCCGCTCATGTCTATGTTGCCCTGGATGAGGAGGAGGAGGAGGAGGAGGAGCGTGCCAGAGAGGCGGCGCAGGCTGCCGCAGAGGGGCAGGCGGCAGCCGCCCAGGCTGGAGGGACACCTGACCGACAGGACGAGGAGGGGGAGGAGGACGTCGCGGCCCCACGGCAACGGAGGCACCCGAGGGCGCCCTGTGTGTACCGGCCCCGGCAGTCATACCAGGACCTCACGGACCGGGAATGCAGGAGAAGACTCCGGATGAGCCGGGAAACCGTGGCACACATCTGCCACCTGCTGGCACACCTGTCACCGCGTGGCACTGGCGGGGGACACCCTCTCCCCGTGTCCGTCAAGGTTACGGTGGCCCTGAACTTTTATGCAACGGGGTCATTCCAGGCACCGAGTGGGGACCTGTCCGGCATATCGCAGACATCGGTGCATCGGTGCATCCGGGCAGTGACAGATGCCCTTTATGCCATGGCGCACCGCTACATCCGCTTCCCCGTGGACCGGGCCAGCCAAGATGCCCGGGCCGTGGGCTTCTCTGCCATTGCCGGGTTCCCCATGGTCCAGGGCGCGATCGATGGGATGCACGTCGCCGTGCGGCCACCTGCAGATAACAGGGCCGTGTTCACTAATAGGAAGGGGACCTATTCGATGAACGTACAGGTGGTCTGCGACCACCGCATGATGATCCTGCACGTCTGCGCCCGTCACCCAGGCAGTGTACATGACTCATTCGTGTTGTCGCGGTCATCCATCCCCGGCATGTACGAGGGACGCCATCCCCGGCTGAGGGGCTGGTTGCTAGGCGACAGGGGCTACCCATTGCGATCGTGGCTGATGACGCCTATACGGAGGCCACGCAATGAGGCGGAGAACCGCTACAATGATGCCCATGTAGCGACAAGGGGAGTGATCGAGAGGTGCTTTGGCGTGCTGAAGATGCGTTTCAGGTGCCTGGACCTCTCTGGGGGCGCCCTCCAGTATCGGTCAGATAGGGTCGGCCGCATCATTGTGGTGTGCTGCGTCCTGCACAACATAGCCCAGCAGAGGGGCGATGTGCCGCAGGCAGAGGAGGGCGGAGTGGAGGAGCAGCAGGAAGAGGCCCAGTCCTCCCCAGATGAGGGGGATGGGGGCAATGGTCAGGGCAGACGGGGTAGACACAGACGGGTGGCTGTCCACCGTTACCGGCTGGCCCAGCGGGCACGGGACAGACTGATAGACGCCCGCTTCACTGACTAGATGGGCGTGGGAATCGGGTAGTATGGCCACAGACCGCACACCATGACAACAGCCGACCACCCACACCCCCCACCCATCCACCCACCCAGCACCCTCACCCCCCTCCCCAACCCCACACACCCCACCCGCATGCACACCACCCCCCCACTCCCAATTGCCGATCCACCGGCGGCACAACGGGCCGGGCTCACCCAGTTGCGGGTGGACGCATGTCTATCGCAGGCCATGGAGAATGATGACAACCCGCCTCCGATGAGCTCCTGGCTCTACATCGTTGGACTATGTCTGACCCATGGCCACAGTACCACCATCCACCCGGACCATCCCTGCATGCGGCTGTGACACTGCAGCGCACGGTCCCGTCCTCTGCCCGGGGGATGTTGATGGCGGCCCAGGGGGAAGGGGGCAGACTCACCTGGGGCTGAGGTAAGACCACCCCTCACACACACACTTGCGCTCAACGTACATGACACCCCCGCACACTTTGGACAGAGCACAAAGGCAGCTTCGGTAGGTGTAACATTGACTTTAATAACCAAAGGGGTTCATGCACGTGCCCTAGCGCCAAAAACTCATCTGTGCCCTGCACCCAAAGAACAAAGAACAAAGAAATGTACAGCATAGGAACAGGCCTTTCGGCCCTCCAAGCCCGTGCCGACCATACTGCCCGACTAAGCTACAATCTTCTACCCTTCCTGGGTCCGTATCCTTCTATTCCCATCCTATTCATATATTTGTCAAGATGCCCCTTAAATGTCCCTATCGTCCCTGCCTCCACTACCTCCTCCGGTAGTGAGTTCCAGGCACCCACTACCCTCTGCGTAAAAAACTTGCCTCGTACATCTACTCTAAACTTTGCCCCTCTCACCTTAAACCTATGCCCCCTAGTAATTGACCCCTCTACCCTGGGGAAAAGCCTCTGACTATCCACTCTGTCTATGCCCCTCATAATTTTGTATACCTCTATCAGGTCGCCCCTCAACCTCCTTCGTTCCAGTGAGAACAAACCGAGTTTATTCAATCGCTCCTCATAGCTTATGCCCTCCATACCAGGCAACATTCTGGTAAATCTCTTCTGCACCCTCTCTAAAGCCTCCACATCCTTCTGGTAGTGTGGCGACCAGAATTGAACACTATACTCCAAGTGTGGCCTAACTAAGGTTCTATACAGCTGCAACATGACTTGCCAATTCTTATACTCAATGCCCCGGCCAATGAAGGCAAGCATGCCGTATGCCTTCTTGACTACCTTCTCCACCTGTGTAGCCCCTTTCAGTGATCTGTGGACCTGTACTCCTAGATCTCTTTGACTTTCAATACTCTTGAGGGTTCTACCATTCACTGTATATTCCCTACCTGCATTAGCCCTTCCAAAATGCATTACCTCACATTTGTCCAGGTTAAACTCCATCTGCCATCTCTCCGCCCAAGTCTCCAGACAATCTAAATCCTGCTGTATCCTCAGACAGTCCTCATCGCTATCCGCAATTCCACCAACCTTTGTGTCGTCTGCAAACTTACTAATCAGACCAGTTACATTTTCCTCCAAATCATTTATATATACTACAAACAGCAAAGGTCCCAACACTGATCCCTGTGGAACACCACTGGTCACAGCCCTCCAATTAGAAAAGCATCCCTCCATTGCTACTCTCTGCCTTCTATGGCCTAGCCAGTTCTGTATCCACCTTGCCAGTTCACCCCTGATCCCGTGTGACTTCACCTTTTGTACTAGTCTACCATGAGGGACCTTGTCAAAGGCCTTACTGAAGTCCATATAGACAACATCTACTGCCCTACCTGCATCAATCATCTTAGTGACCTCCTCGAAAAACTCTATCAAGTTAGTGAGACACGACCTCCCCTTCACAAAACCGTGCTGCCTCTCACTAATACGTCCATTTGCTTCCAAATGGGAGTAGATCCTGTCTCGAAGAATTCTCTCCAGTAATTTCCCTACCACTGAAGTAAGGCTCACCGGCCTGTAGTTCCCGGGATTATCCTTGCTACCCTTCTTAAACAGAGGAACAACATTGGCTATTCTCCAGTCCTCCGGGACATCCCCTGAAGACAGCGAGGATCCAAAGATTTCTGTCAAGGCCTCAGCAATTTCCTCTCCAGCCTCCTTCAGTATTCTGGGGTAGATCCCATCCGGCCCTGGGGACTTATCTACCTTAATATTTTTTAAGACACCCAACACCTCGTCTTTTTGGATCACAATGTGACCCAGGCTATCTACACCCCCTTCTCCAGACTCAACATCTACCAATTCCTTCTCTTTGGTGAATACTGATGCAAAGTATTCATTTAGTACCTCGCCCATTTCCTCTGGCTCCACACATAGATTCCCTTGCCTATCCTTCAGTGGGCCAACCCTTTCCCTGGCTACCCTCTTGCTTTTTATGTAAGTGTAAAAAGCCTTGGGATTTTCCTTAACCCTATTTGCCAACGACTTTTCATGACCCCTTCTAGCCCTCCTGACTCCCTGCTTAAGTTCCTTCCTACTTTCCTTATATGCCACACAGGCTTCGTCTGTTCCCAGCCTTTTAGCCCTGACAAATGCCTCCTTTTTCTTTTTGACGAGGCCTACAATATCATTCGTCATCCAAGGTTCCCGAAAATTGCCGTATTTATCTTTCTTCCTCACAGGAACATGCCTGTCCTGTATTCCTATCAACTGACACCTGAAAGCCTCCCACATGTCAGATGTTGATTTGCCCTCAAACATCCGCCCCCAATCTATGTTCTTCAGTTCCCGCCTAATATTGTTATAATTAGCCTTCCCCCAATTTAGCACATTCATCCTCGGACCACTCTTATCCTTGTCCACCAGTACTTTAAAACTTACTGAATTGTGGTCACTGTTACCGAAATGCTCCCCTACTGAAACATCTACCACCTGGCCGGGCTCATTCCCCAATACCAGGTCCAGTACCGCCTCTTCCCTAGTTGGACTGTTTACATATTGTTTTAAGAAGCCCTCCTGGATGCTCCTTACAAACTCTGCCCCGTCTAAGCCCCTGGCACTAAGTGAGTCCCAGTCAATATTGGGGAAGTTGAAGTCTCCCATCACCACAACCCTGTTGTTTTTACTCTTTTCCAAAATCTGTCTACCTATCTGCTCCTCTATCTCCCGCTGGCTGTTGGGAGGCCTGTAGTATACCCCCAACATTGTGACTGCACCCTTCTTATTCCTGATCTCTACCCATATAGCCTCACTGCCCTCTGAGGTGTCCTCTCGCTGTATAGCTGTGATACTCTCCTGAACAAGTAGCGCAACTCCGCCTCCCCTTTTACATCCCCCTCTATCCCGCCTGAAACATCTAAATCCTGGAACGTTTAGCTGCCAATCCTGCCCTTCCCTCAACCAGGTCTCTGTAATGGCAACAACATCATAGTTCCAAGTAGTAATCCAAGCTCTAAGTTCATCTGCCTTACCCGTAATGCTCCTTGCATTAAAACATATGCACTTCAGGCCACCAGACCCGCTGTGTTCAGCAACTTCTCCCCGTCTGCTCTGCCTCAGAGCCACACTGTCCCTATTCCCTAGTTCTCCCTCAACCCTCTGACCTTCTGACCTATTGCTCCCGTGCCCACCCCCCTGCCATACTAGTTTAAACCCTCCCGTGTGACACTAGCAAATCTCGCGGCCAGGATATTTATGCCTCTCCGGTTTAGATGCAACCCGTCCATCTTATACAGGTCACACCTGCCCCGGAAGAGCTCCCAGTGCCAACTTACTCAGTGTCTAATTGTTTGGCCTTACGGGCCCTTTGACTACGTCTACGTGGTTCCCCAGACGGTACAGCAGAACTGGAGGTGGACTCCTGTGATTCCTGCCCTCTGACACTGGATCCCTTTGGCGGCCGTTTCCTGGGGCGTCCTGGCCTAGATGGGCCAGGCTGCGGCCCGGGCGACTGGGATGGCGAGCTGCCAGCCTGTCCTGCCCGTTGCCCACCCGATGCACCTGGGACGGAAGTGGGGGGAGTCCGAGGTGTCGCAGTGTACCGGGACCTCCCCTACAGAGGGAGCCGGGACGGACCACACCACCTCCTCCTCCCTCGGGGTGCCCGATGGCCCCCAGGCCTCTACATGGGTGGGGGATGCGAACGGACTGGCCATCCGACGCGCCCCCGACATCTGGCGCTGCCAGTCCTGGAGGCCCGTGCTGGTATCGACAGGGGTCTGCAGGTTTGCAGCCATGGAGCCCAGGGGGTTGTCGAACCCTGTCTGCGACAGTGCGACGCCAGCTCGCACATGGCCACTGGCGCCGATGCCCTCAGCGATGGCCTGCTGAGACTGGGCCATGGCCTGCAGAGACTGGGCCATGGCCTGCAGAGACTGGGCCATGGCCTGCAGAGACTGGGCTATGGCCTGCTGAGACTGGGCCATGGCCTGCTGAGACAGGGCTATGGCGTTGAGCGCCTCTGCCATCTGGCGCTGGCACTGGCTCATGGCCTCCTGTGAGAGGGCAGCCATTTCCTGGGCCACAGACGCCGCCTGCACGGAAGGCCCCAGGCCTCGCAAACCGTTCCCCATGTCTGACACCGTCGCACCCATTGCCTCCACCGCGGACGCCACCCGTGCGGTGTCAGCCTGGGTGGCACGCATGACCGGGACCACTCCCAGCTCCTGGACGCGGGTGGACTCCTCCACCTGCGACCGCAGCCGCCGCAAGCCACCCGTCACCCTATTCGCTCGTCTCCGTGTCGGTGGTTGCATCGGATCTATGTGTGGGTGTGGTAACTGCAGGAACCCGGGATCCATCTGGGCGGCAGATGTTCGCTTGGCCTGGGCTGCCCTCCGACCGCCCGGTCCCTCTGCTGCTCCTACCTCCACCTGCTGTACCGGGACGGCTGTGTTGTGCGCACCAGTGAGTGTACCAGACGCCTCATCACTAAAGTGCCCAACCGTGGTGAGTGTTTCTGCGATGGTGGAGGGTGTTGGTGACAGCAGTGGCGTTGTGTCGTGCTCTTCGTCCCACTCTGAGTCCATGGCACTTTGGGGTGGGGGTTCGTCTCCACCCATCCACTCTGAGTCACTGTCCGGTATTTCGTCTTCCCGGGTAGGGGTGTCCTGGGTAGTGCTGTCCCGGGTAGTGCTGTCCCGGGTAGTGCTGTCCCGGGTAGTGCTGTCCCGGGTAGGGGTGTCCTGGGTAGTGGTGTCCCGGGTAGGGGTGTCCTGGATAGTGGTGTCCCGGGTAGGGGTGTCCTGGATAGTGGTGTCCTGGGTAGTGGTGTCCTGGCTCGGATGTGACGGGGGCCTGTGGCTGCCCCCCTCATCGCTGGGTGGTCGCTCCCGCACGTGACGGGGGTGTCGTCTCCCTGTTGCTCCAGGTCTCTCCGTCTCCCGTGGTCTCCGAGGGGCATCCTGCGGGCGTCGCATGCTGGAGGGTTCGGGTCTCTCCGTCTCCCGTGGTCTCCGAGGGGCATCCTGTTGGCGTCGCATGCTGGAGGGTTCGGGTCTCTCCGTCTCCCGTGGTCTCCGAGGGGCATCCTGCGGGCGTCGCATGCTGGAGGGTTCGGGTCTCTCCGTCTCCCGTGGTCTCCGAGGGGCATCCTGCGGGCGTCGCATGCTGGAGGGTTCGGGTCTCTCCGTCTCCCGTGGTCTCCGAGGGGCATCCTGCGGGAGTCGCATGCTGGAGGGTGCGGGTCTCTCCGTCTCCCGTGTTCTCCGAGGGGCATCCTGCGGGCGTCGCATGCTGGAGGGTGCGGGTCTCTCCGTCTCCCGTGGTCTCCGAGGGGCATCCTGCGGGCGGTCTGCATCTGCGGGGATGGGTGCCTGGACGTTTGGTCCTGCGATACACAATGAAGCATGCATGGTTAGACATCAGGCAGTGATCAGGTGATACGGGAGAGGGGGATATAGGGGAGGGGGGATATGGGGACGGGCTGTTGGTGGCTCACTTTCTCGTGGGGCCCTGACCTCTGCATCAGCAACCTCCCGGTCCTCAGGTCCGCCAGCCAGTTCCAGGGCCCTTTCCTCGTGTACGGTCAGTGGCCTCTCATCAGCGGGCCCTCCTCCAGTCCTCACATGCTCCCTATTGTTGTGTGCGCGCTTCTCCTGGGGGGGGGGGGGGGGGTGGTGGCAGGGGTAAAAGGCAACAGTGTTAGGCAGGTATATGAATGCACGCCATCGGTTGCGCGTGCATTGCAGAGGTTAAGGTTAGGGCTGGATTCACTTGGGGATATGGGGGATATGGGGGAGGGGGGATATGGGGGAGGGGGGATATGGGGGATATGGGGGAGGGGGGATATGGGGGATATGGGGGAGGGGGGAATATGGGGGATGTGGTGGAGGGGGGATATGGGGGAGGGGGGATATGGGGGAGGGGGGGATATGGGGGATGGGGGGATATGTGGGAGGGGGGATATGGGGGAGGGGGGGATATGGGGAATATGGGGGAGGGGGGATATGGGGGGATATGGGGGAGGGGGGAATATGGGGGATATGGGGGAGGGGGGATATGGGGGATATGGGGGAGGGGGGATATGGGGGATATGGGGGAGGGGGGATATGGGGGAGGGGGGATATGGGGGAGGGGGGAATATGGGGGATATGGAGAGGGGGATATGGGGGATATGGGGGAGGGGGGGATATGGGGGATATGGGGGAGGGGGGATATGGGGAATATGGGGGAGGGGGATATGGGGGATATGGGGGAGGGGGGATATGGGGGAGGGGGGATATGGGGGAGGGGGGAATATGGGGGATATGGGGGAGGGGGGATATGGGGGAGGGGGGATATGGGGGGTATGGGTGAGGGGGGATATGGGGGAGGGGGGGAATATGGGGGATATGGGGGAGGGGGGATATGGGGGATATGGGGGAGGGGGGATATGGGGGATATGGGGGAGGGGGGATATGGGGAATATGGGGGAGGGGGGATATGGGGGATATGGGGAGGGGGGATATGGGGGAGGGGGGATATGGGGGATATGGGGGAGGGGGGATATGGGGGAGGGGGGGATATGGGGGAGGGGGGATATGGGGGAGGGGGGGATATGGGGGAGGGGGATATGGGGGATATGGGGGAGGAGGGGATATGGGGGAGGGGGGGATATGGGGGAGGGGGGGATATGGGGGAGGGGGGGATTTGGGGGAGAGGGGATATGGGGGAGAGGGGATATGGGGGATATGGGGGACGCTCACCCTGCCTGCTCTGACGAGGTCGTTCACCTTCTTGTGGCACTGGGTGCCTGTCCGTGGTGTTAGGGCCACAGCGGTGACGGCCTCTGCCACCTCCCTCCACAGGCGCCGGCTGTGGCGTGGGGCAACTCTGCGGCCGTGCCCGGGATACAGGGCGTCCCTCCTCTGCTCCACCGCATCCAGGAGCGCCTCCACATCGCGTGACTCGAACCTCGGGGCTGAGCGACGGCCAGCCATCAAGTCGGGTGTTGCGGTCGGCTGTTCCGGTCGGGTGGGGGGGAGCTGCGCGGCCTTATGAGCCGTCACGCCGTGCAGCGCGTATGACGTTGCACGGCGTGAACCACTGCGCAAGCGCGGATCCCGTTACGTCGCTGCTAGCCCATTTCGGGCCGCAGACTATCGGCCCATTTTTATGACGTGACGCAAGTGGGATTTGCGCCGTTTTTTGCGCCGATCGGCGGAGTTTCTGCCGATAACGGAGAATTTTGCCCCTGGAGTCCAGTTTTGGCCTCCTTACCTAAAGAAGGATATGTAGCGATCTGTACATCTGTACATACATCTGCACATACAACAGGCGCTACAGCACAGATGTAACAGCCACAGCATCACTTGAGGGCGGCATCAGAGAGGGTATAAAGGGTCCAGCCCAAGGGAGGATCCGCCTCTTTTTCAGAAGCACAGGGCTAGTGGGCAGCAGCAGACAGAGACAACTCAGCATAGGCAGCTTACCTTAGCTTCACTGGTCATACCTCTTGACTGTATTATATCTAGTTAAGTTCTGGAAACAGAACAAACCTACTGAATAAAGTATTTGTGTTAACTGGAAGTCTACAATCTTTATTCAGACTTAGAGAATAACATATGATACCAGGAGTGATTTCAGAAAGCTAGCTAGACACCAGCAAGAGAAGAAAAACTTAAACCGGATATTCGGCTGTTGAAGACTTTGCAGCAAATGGATCCTCGATGACTAACTGATTCGATGGAACTTGTTGGAACTCCATGGTGGCTGGAAACACCCGGTAATTTAAGTTATAACTGGAAAATGTTTGAACAGCTGTTCCAAATATTTATCACAGCTAATGATTTAAGCACTGCCTCTGACGCAACAAAAATAGCCCTACTACTCTCAACAGGAGGGCAAGAAGCTAGAGAAATCTATAATTGCTTTAATTACTTAGAAGGTGAGGACAACACCAAAGCAGACGTGAAACTCAAAAAATTTGCTGAACGATGTAACAGTCAATCTGGTGAGATGCGGGAAAGATTTAACTCTTGTCAGAGAAACGGAGGGCCCATCGCTTATTTTATTACAAACCTCAAGTTAATACCACAAGGCTGTGAATATGTTGATTTCAGAGACACTGTGATAATGCATCAATTAATTTCTGGAATATCTGATATTTGAGGGAAGGACTTTCACAAAATAAGTATCTAACTCCAGAAATCGCTATACAAAAATGCCTTACTTACGAACAAAAACAAAATCAGTACTTTGAGTCTCTACAAACACAGAATCATCATTTAGAAAACAAAATCGTTAAAAGTGACGCGGCAGGGTTGAATCGGAGAAAGACGGAGGTTCTGAGCGGCAGCCATCTTGAGAAAGGAGCCGCACATGCTCAGTTGCTAAAAGAGGGCACAGTACAGGAAACTTGGTGTGCGCATGGGCAATTGAGTCCTACGTATGACGTCATGAGCGTCATGACGTCAGAGGGCGATCCCACTCAAGCCACTGACAATAGGTGACACCATCAGAATCAGGGACCCAGAAGGCAGATGATCTGAGTCAGCCACGGTGATCAGGCAGGAGGCACCTAGGTCCTACATTGTCAAATCGTCTGCAGGAGTACATCTTCGCCGTAACCGCCGGGATCTATTAGAGATTTGACCTACAACGGCAGTATTTCCCACACTGGACTTGACCGAGTCCAGGGGCGAAATTCTCCGGTATCGACGCGATGTCCGCCGACCGGCGCCAAAAATGGCGCAAATCAGTCGGGCATCGCGCCGCCCCAAAGGTGCGGAATCCTCCGCATCTTGGGGGGCCGAGCTCTAACCTTAAGGGGCTAGGCCCGCGCCAGATTGTGGCGGAAGTGGCCCGCCAGCTGGCGCGGAAATGACATTGCCGGGCGGCGCATGCGCGGGAGCGTTAGTGGCCGCTCACGGCATCCCCGCGCATGCGCTGTGGAGGGAGTCTCTTCCGCCTCCGCCATGGTGGAGACCGTGGCGAAGGCGGAAGGAAAAGAGTGCCCTCACGGCACAGGCCTGCCCGCGGATCGATGGGCCCCGATCGCGGGCCAGGCCACCGTGGGAGCACCCCCCGGGGCCAGATCGCCCCCGCCAGAACCCCGGAGCTCACCCGCGCCGCCTCGTCCCGCCGGTAAGGTAGGTGGTTTAATCCACGCCGGCGGGACAGGCATTCTAGCAGCAGGACTTCGGCCCATCCGGGCCAGAGAATCGCGGGGGGGGGCCAACCGGCCGGCGCAATTCCCGCCCCCGCCGAATCTCCGGTGCCGGAGAATTCGGCAACCGGCGGGGGCGGGATTCACGCCAGCCCCCAGCGATTCTCCGACCCGGCGGGGGTTTGGAGAATCTCGCCCCATTTGTCCACAGGACATTCCTCGCCACATAACGCCAGACAGTACTCTTGATGACATCAAACCATCATCCCTACTACCACCGTTAAGACGCTCCAACAGAAGCCGTAAGGCAGCCGACCAGATAGATTTGTAATGACACTTCGACACACGCGCAAGACAAATATGGACATTTCTCATGATGGACTCAATACACAGTTAATTGTTTCTGTATTACTTTTATCATTTTCTTTTTTTTTTGGAAATTTTTTATTTGAAACAATA
Source organism: Scyliorhinus torazame (assembly GCF_047496885.1). Lineage (NCBI taxonomy): Eukaryota > Metazoa > Chordata > Chondrichthyes > Carcharhiniformes > Scyliorhinidae > Scyliorhinus > Scyliorhinus torazame. The sequence continues at coordinate 56,433,889 of NC_092724.1, forward strand.
TTGTAACATTTCCAGAGAGAAAACAGGGCCTCTGCAAAGGGCCTTAACATAGTGAAAACAAACAGTGGGAAAGAATAAACATGTTAACAAAGCATTTCCCCTATCAACTCTGTTTGTCATGCCCCACGTGTTCAACTAAACTAACGTGGCTCTAACCCCCCCCTCGGGTGCTGCTGCTATCGGTTTCCTGCGCCGCTCCCCAAGAGTCCACAGTGACTCTCTCCTCCAGGGGATCCCTCGACACACATCCCTTACCCCTCAAGTCTCCTCTGCTCTCCTTCACGTCTGCCCCCCCAATCTCCCCCACCCCCTGAGGCCTGACCTGCCAGGCCAGCCCCGCACCTGGCCCGAGCCCGCCCCTCCTCCTACTCTCCCTGGGGCCCCCTGACCTACGTTAGCTACGCTGACCCCTGCCCTTGGCGCCGGTCTGTCTCCCACCCGAGCGCTCGGGCCCTCCCCCCACACACCGACCCATTAACCTGATTGTACCACCTCGTGCACTTCCAAGTCCCCTGACCAGCCCCTAGCCCATCCCCCTCTCCGAGGCCCCGATATCCCGCCAAAAGTTACCAAGCGCAGGACCCCCTTTGCAGGGCCCCTCTCTTTACACCCCCCCCTCCAATCTCCCACAAACACCCCACAAAGTGCACCCTCCAGCCCCTGCTCCCCGTCCCAGCTGAAAACAATCTTGGATAGAACATTACAGTACATGATAATCTAACAAAACCACCGCCACACAAAAGCTCTGAGAGCCCAGAGTCCCTTAGTTCAAGTCCAGCTTCTTCTTTCAAGAAAAAAAATCACACCTAATCAGAGCAAGTTAGGTTAACAGACCCCCACCACTGTACAGCACTGAAAAAACTAAGTGCCCTTTAGTTCAAGTCCAGCTTCTTTTCTTTGATAAAAGTCCAAACCTGCTCTGGTGTCTCAAAATAGTAGTGGAGTTCCTCAGACGTAACCCACAGCTTCGCAGGATACAGCATTCCAAACCTCACCTCCTTTTTGTAGAGGGCTGCCTTCACCTTGATGAATCCTGCACACCTCTTGGCCAGCTCCATTCCCAGGTCCTGGTAAATGCACACCTCACAATTCTCCCATCTGCTGCTCCTCTCCGCCTTGGCCCATCGCAGCACACGGTCCCTGTCAGCAAGCCGGTGAAAGCAGACCACCAAGGCCCTCGGTCGGTCGCCCGTCCTGGGCTTCCTTGCGGGAGTTCTATGCGCCCCATCCAACTCCAGGGGTCGGGGGAAGGCCTCCGGCCCCATCAGCGCCCCGAGCATACCTTTCACGTATGCGCCCGCATCGGATCCCTCACAGCCCTCGGGGAGGCCAATGATCCTCAAATTCTGCCTGCTGGCTCTGTTCCCCAGCTCTTCAAGCTGCTCCTGCATCCTCCTCTGGCGGGCGTTTAGCTCTTCCACCTCGTGCTCCAGCTCCACCACCATGATCGCCTGGCTGGAGAGCTTCCCCTCGACCTCCCTGAGCGCCTTCTCCTGGACCGCCTGCGCCTCGACCATTCGGTCCATTACCGCCCTCATCGGGTCCAACGAAGCAGTTCTTAAAAAACTCCATCTGCTGCTCCCTTGGCCAGTGAGCCTCCGCTCCCTGGTGCCTGCCGTCCGCCATGTTTCACCGCCCGACCTGGAGCCCCGCTGCTCCCGCTTCGAGCCCTGCCGCTCCACTCAACCACTTCTGGTCCAGCTGCTCATACACTGGGGTGGGGGGAAGCCTCTTCCCTATCGTCTTCTCAACCTAACCAGGTCACCAGGCCCCGCAAAAGTCTGTTTAACAGGTCCATTTGCCCATCGCGGGCGGGAGCGATCCGACCTGCGACCTGCTTCCTCGAGGGCGCCACCGGAAGTCCTACTTTTATCATTTTCACAGTGTGCAGATTTGCATATTCTCACCACTTGTTATGTACAGTTTTCTTGTGGCCAGTCTAGAAAACATGTCCAATAAAAGAGGGGGGGGGGGGGTGTAGTGATCTGTACATACACCAGGCACTACAGCACAGATGTACAGGCCACAATATCACTAGAGGGCAGCATCAGAGAGGATATAAAGGGTCCAACCCAAGGGAGGATCCGCCTCTCTTTCAGAAGCACAGGGCTAGCGAGCAGCAGCAGACAGACAGCTCAGCATAGGCAGTTTACCTTAGCTTCACCGGTCATACCTCTTGACTGTATTATATCTAGTTAAGCTCTGGAAACAGAACGAACCTACTGAATAAAGTGTTTGTGTTAACTGGAAGTCTACAATCTTTATTCAGACTTAGAGAATAACATAGGATATACTTGGCTTGGAGGGCATGCGATAAGGGTTCATTATCCTTGGAAAGGGGGATTGTCATAGATTGGGTAGATTAAGTTTATATTCCCTTCAGTTTGGAACACAAGAGGCGAGGTGTGACATGGTAGGTGCTGATGGATACTTCCCCCGGTGGGGGAGTCCTGGACGAGAGGGCACATTCTCAGATAAGAGGTCAGTCATTTAGGATTGAAACAAAGAGCAACTTTCTCACTGAAAAGGTTGTGAATCTTTTTCATTCTCCACTCAGAATAACTGTGCATGGTCAGTTGCTGAGTATATTCAAGACATGAGATAAATACTAAGGGAATCAAAGAATATGGAGATAGGGGAACCAGATAGATGATCAGCCAGGATCTTAGAGAATGGTGGAGCAGGCTAGCAGGAGTGAACTACTTCCCCTATTTTTTTAAATCATAATGTTTTGCTCCACGTATCCTGACAACTTGGAAACAGATTATTGTAGCTGGGTCAAAATCCTGGAGCTTCCAACCGGATAGCTTTGTTGGGCGAACCCACACACGTGGACTGTCTGCCTATCTCGGGTGGATCTCAGGGCACTATTGCAAAGAGGAGCAGGGAAGTTCTCCCCGCTGTCCTGGCCACTGTTTATCTGACCCTCAATCAACATCACTAAAACAGACTATCCAGTCCTCATCACATTGCTGTTTGTGGGGGTTTACAGTGTGCAATTTGGCTGCCACATTTCCTACATTACAACAGTGACTACACTTTAAAAAAAGATTTACTTGAATTTCCAGCACATTGATTCATCCAGTGGTAATAAGAAGTGTTGTCTAAATGAAAGTCCTTCTTTTTTTCTTTTGCATTGGTTTCAAGAAGTGACTCACTACCATCATCTCAAGGGCAATTAGGGGTGGGCAATGTCCACATTTTGTGAATGAATAAAGAACAATTTCTGAAAAGCTTGCGCTACAAAGGCCCATGTGCGTGTGTCACCATCACAACAGTGTAGCCACCTTCTCAGCCCCATTTTCACTTCCTACCCCTCTATACTCTCATTGGCATCTCTGGACAGAACACACAGGGCAGAATTCTCCCATGTTGGCCAAAAAATTGGTTTTATGCCGACGCGTACTTTCTGCAGGTTCTGCCGCTGGTGCCTGCCATGCAGATTGGGAAACCCGCTAGAAGTGGGCTAAGCACAGTAGCACAATGGGTAGCACTGTTGCTTCATAGCTTCAGGATCCCAGGTTCGATTCCTGGCTTGGGTCACCGTCTGTGTGGAGTCTACACATTCTCCCCGTGGCTGCGTGGGTTTCCTCCGGGTGCTCCGGTTTCCTCCCGCAAGTCCCGAAAGATGTGCTGTTAGGTGAATTGGACATTCTGAATTCTCCGTGTACCCGAAATGGCGCCGGAATGTGGCGACTCGGGGCTTTTCACAGTAACTTCATTTCAGTGTAAATGTAAGCCTACTTGTGAAAATAATGAGTATTATTATTAATGGGATGCAGGTGAGGAGATGAAGAGAATCATCCCCCTCAGCCCCCACCCCCCACGTCTGATTCTCCATGACACCAGCAGGAAAATGAGTCAGTTCAGAACATGCCTGGAACAGCGTGGCATGTGGAAGTCGGGAGTTATCTGAAGAATGCCTGGGGCTGCCTCCAGAGTTTGGGATGGAAGCCGCCAGTGACCCCGGACCCTGGAACATCACAGCATGGTTGGGGGGGAGCGTCTATCAGGTGGACCTTCCAGCTTCAGTGTCATCGAGGAGATCCACATTCCAAGCTCATAGTGCTCTTGGAGACTTATCTCCTTTTGCATGAGGTCCATATCCCAGCCTCTGAGCGTTCATGGAGATTCATATACTTTCTTTCTTTAAGAAGATCCACCTTCTTTCTTTCTGCAATGGTGGTCAGTGATGTTGGGCACCTTATAAATATGGCACCCAGGGCAGCATGGTGGCGCAGTGGTTGGCACTGCCGCCTCACACCGCTGAGGTCCCAGGTTCGATCCTGGCTCTGGGTCACTGCCGATGTGGAGTTTGCACATTCTCCCTGTGTTTGCATGGGTTTCGTCCCCATAACTCAAAGATGTGCAGGGTAGGTGGATTGGCAACGCTAAATTGCCCCTTAAATTGGAAACAATGTCGGCATAAAACTCTAAATAAATTTTAAAAATATGGCACCCAGATCTGACCGCGGGATATGCACAATCAAACCCCACCCTGCCACGGAATGTCCCGCTAAACCCCTGGAAACATGATGAATGAGTCCGGGTCTGGATGATATGGCACTGTTTCCCATTGACCTTCATGGAGGGAAACTCATGGGCTGGATTCTCCGCCGGCGGGATGCTCTGTTTTGCCGGCAGCCCGGGGTTTTCCGATGGTGTGGGGCTGCCCCACAATGGGAAACCCCATTGACTAGCCTGCATAATGGAGCACCCTGCCGGCAGGGTAAAACAGAAATGTGGCGCGGCGGGGCGGAGAATCCAGCTATTTTGGGGATATCGAAAACTAGGAGTCGCAAACAGAAGAGACTGCAGCCACCGATAAATCCAACCGGGAATTCAGGAGAAACGTCTGCACCAAGAGAATGTCAGAATGTGGAACTCACAACCGCAGGAAGCAGTTGAGGCAAATAGTAGGGAAGCATTTTAGGGGAGGTTGGATAAACAGATGTGGGAGAACGGATTACAAACGCAGGCTGATGAGGTTAGATGTAGTCAGGTGGGTGGATGCTTGTTGAAGCACAAATACCAACAGAGGTTTGTTACTTTGATTAAGTGCTGCATGTTGGCTGTTCCTTCAGAAAATTCTTTTTACTCTGAACGTTACAGAAACACCGTGTGCTGCCTTCAGTGGTTATCCATCTGCAACGTGAAGCACGGTGTGTGGCAAGGCAGATCTTTCAATGTGAGCAGCGCGGGACAATGATTTACGATCAGGCTTTGCCAGCTAAGCATGTTCTCTTTGTAGTACTACCCCATCCCCAGCCATCCCCCAGCCCCAGTAGTGAGAGAGGGGGAGGGGACCTCGGGATGTTCTGTGCTCACCTGAGGGCCCACAGTTTATCGTCTCATTCCGGAGGCGACACCTTTGAGTGTGCAGCACACCCTCAGTACCGCACTGGAGTGTCGATGGCTGGTCTATGTCGATTAACTGGCAGCATGGCCGGCAAGCAACGCAAAAGCAAATTGGCCATTCTGAATTCTCCCTCCGTGTACCCGAACAGGCGCCGGAATGTGGCGACTAGGGGATTTTCACAGTAGCTTCATTGCAGTGTTAATGTAAGCCGACTTGTGACAATAATAAAGGTATATATAAACGGCCATTGACTTCAACGGGACTGGAAGGTCCCTTCGTCGGCGAATGGCGAGCTGTATTCGCTGGTAGAAAACCCGCCAAGGCGGCCGGGGAGGTCCTGCCCTATGTCTTAAATCTCTCATGTTTGGCTTGAACCCACACCTTCGGATTGAAGGGAGTATTAGCCCTGAGCTAGTGCTGATTCGATAGATATCGGACAAAGGAAGTGCAGAGTCCGCGGGGGAGGGGGGTAGCATCCAGAAATAGGCAGTTCAGTACAGACCCTGCTGTGTTGAATTAATCAGTACAGGAGATTAAACATCAATGGAATAAGCCTCCCGAGACTCTCAGCGTGTTTCCACACCACAGACATTTTTAATAAAATTACTTGCCAGGTTAGTGTTATTATCGTTGTACAAGCATCACCTCGTGGGGGATTTTTTCAGTCGTGCTGCAAGGATTCCCTGGAGAAGCCACCAACGCAGCCTGGCTGCCATGGTGTGGGAGGACTGTTCGGAGTCACTTTCCTTCACCTGAAGCGAGTGAACTGAGGTCCGATTCGGGCGGCTGGCTTCAAAACAAAACTGATGGCATGCATGCCACTCAAAGAAAGGAGCAGACAATCTGACCAACACTCTTCACCCCCTCAACCACGTTCCCTCTCCTTTTGTGGGATCTCACTGTACGTGCAACCGCACGCGCCTGAATAAGTCTTCAAGCTAATGCAGTGGATAAACGGGTTTGCAAATGTTTTGAGATGCAACCGTTTATAGGATACACAGCCACAAAACTATTGATCAGAACTCTCCTAGTAAGCATCAGGTGATGAAGGAGCTACGCTCCGAAAGCTAGTGATTCCAAATAAACCTGTTAGACTTCAACCTGGTGCTGTAAGACTTCTTACTGTGCTCACCCCAGTCCAACGCCGGCATCTCCACTCTCCAAGTAGGGAAAGGTCAGTCAGGGTTACTGCTCTTGTGGTTACTCAGCTGTGCTGATCTCTTGAGGCGCTGATAGGCTTGACTGTGAAGGCTTTTGGCTGATTATCCTATCAAGAGCCACCATCAAAGCCTGCGTGCGCGAATGATCACCCGGCTGAGGCATTGACAACATTCACCCCCAGACTGCTGTTATCACTTGCAACTGATGTTCCCTCAAAAGTTGCCCCCTCCTCATTGAAAAACAATTTAAAAGGGTTAAAAAGGAAGTGTGGAATCGCTGGGCTCCCTCCTCAACACAAAAGAAACCCAATGTCTTGTGGCTAGCCACAAGGTCACGGAATTCCAGCATGTTCTGACCACCATTGCACCGAAGGGGTGGGGTAGACAAGATCGTGTCAGAAACTAGATACTCCGTGCCAGTTTCCACATTTATCATTCTTGTAATTTGATCCAAGAGGCCAGTCTATGTTAGTCAGCAAATTCTCAATAGGGTCAATTTTATCAATTCCACCCTCCCACAGGAAGTTGTAAAGAGGTGCACGGGTCAGAGTATCAGCATTACTGGGTTATAGGCCCAACTCCAACACCTGCCCCTTTTCCTGCCAGGAACCTGTGCATTTTACCTACAGTCACAGTTCTGCTCATCTTTAACTGTTGTCTGCTCATCCGTCAAGCCGCCTCTCTGCCCCAGCCTTCCTGTCTTTCATATTATTGTTCTCACCTTCAGATCCTGCTACTGATGCCAGGCTAGCGGCAAGTTTTAGGCAGATTTGTGTCACGGAATGTCAGCTACTCAGAACTGACATACGACCGTATGAATTAGGAGTAGGCAACTCGGCCCTTCTCTGCCATTCAATAAGATCATGGCTGATCTGATTGTAACCTCAACTCCATATTCCCACCTACCCCTGATAACCTTTCACCTCCTCATCACGCTTATCAAACATTTATCAACCTCCGCTTTTAAAATATTCAATGGCTTTGCCAACACGGCCCTTTGAGGAAGAGAGTTCCAAAGGCACAACTCTAAGAGAACATTTTTTTCCTACTCTCTCTCTTAAATGGGCGTCCCCCTTATTTTTAAACAGTGACCCCTTGTTCTAGGTTCTCTCCCATGAGGAAACATCCTCTCCACATCCACCCGTCAACGCCCCTCAGGATCCTATATGTTTCAATCAAGTCGTCTCTTACCCTCCAAAACTCCAGCAGACACAAGCCCAACCTGTCCAGCATTTCCTCATAAGACAACTCGCCCAGTCCAGTTATTGGTCTAATAAACCTTCTTTGAACTACTTTCAACGCGGTACTGTACACAGTACTCCAGAAGTGAGCTCACTCGTGCCCTGTAACTGGGTGGAGTCCGCTCAAAGTAAATTTAATTTGGACTTTGTGTGGTGGCTGAGGGAGGACACATCCATCCCCAATGGTCAGGGTTGGACTATGGCCCAGTGTCTGGTCAGCATGCTGGCCCATTGTGCCAGCCAAGTCAACAGAAAAAGCCAGTATTGGAGAACAAAGAACATCATAACAAAGGTACGGTTAAAATGTCGTTTACGTGAATGGTTCCGGGATGAGAATCTTTAGTTGTGCAGGTAGACTGGAGAAGTTGGGACTTTTCTTTCTTGGAGAAAAGAAAAATCGAGAGGAGATTTGATAGAAGTGTTCAAAATCATGAGGGGCTTGGGCAGAGCAAAGAGGGATAAACCGTTCCCACTTGTGAAAGGGTCTAGAACGTAAGGGCACAGGTTTAAACAATTGACAAAAGAAGGAAAAGCGAGAGGAAAAGAAAAGAAACGTTTTCACACAGTAAGTGGTTGGGGTCTGGAATGCGCTGCCTGAGAGTGTGGCGGGTGTGGGTTCAATCGAAGCATTCAAGAGGGAATTTGCTGATTATGTTAAAAAAAACAAATCTGCAAAGGTATGGGGAGAATGGCACTGGGTGAAATCTTCATTCGGAGAACCTGTGTAGACACGATGGGCTGAATGGTCTCCTGCGCCGTAACAATTGTGTGATTCCGTGAAAAGGCTTATGGTCCTCGGGCAGTATTCTCCCTTCTGGGGACTAAGTCCGCACGCCCGCCGGAAAACGGGCGGGAATCACTTCGGACTTTTTCCTAGAAAGTCCAGGGAGATTCTCCGCCTTCAAGGTGGCTAGCAGGGCCCCGGTGGGGCCCTGTCATCTTCGTGCTGGCCCCCGCGCAACATGGTGGAGCCCTACGGGGGCCCAGCACGGAAGAACATAGGCTCCCCCCGTAATGAGCGTGCCCGCCGATCGGCAGGCACCTATCGCGGGCCTGGCCACCGTGGAGGTCCCCCCACGGAGTCGGATCCCCCCCCCCCCCCCACCCCCACCAGGACGGCCCCACAGCCAGAACACTGAGGTCCCGCCAGGTGGGACCACATGTGAACTACACCGGCGGGACTTGGCGGAACCAGGTGGGCACTTGGCCCGTTGAGCGCGGAGAATCGCCGCGGGGGCCGCTTTCAATGGCCCCCGCCCGGCGTCGCGTCGAATCGCAACTGCCGGCGATTCTCTGGTCGCCGGTGAATCCCGTGCCGACGTGGGAGCCTATTTTGGGTAATTCTCCACCCCCGCGCCGAGCGTGATTTCGGTGCGGTGGGTCGGAGAATCCCGCCTCGCATCTCAGGACTGTATAACAAATGCAGATGAGGACAAACAGTCCTTCATATACAGACACAGAATCATAAACATTGAGAACATCATTCTCATCCTGAGTTGCACACTGAACGTCCGTACAGGCACATCCACCACTTACCCATCCCTGAACTACACAATGTCCTCAGAAAATCAAAACTAACCCAACACAGAAATAAAATCTGCGACTAATCCAGAATACTGGGAAACGCCTCTTCAAATACCAATAGCAATCATGAAGAGGGCATGGGATGTTTATTGATTCAATATTGCCAGTACCTCATTCTGTGACATGCTTCACTCAGAGACAGAAACCGCTGATCCCATCATAGGTCCTACGACACTAGCACTAAATCCCGCGGATTTCAGGATGCTGGCAATCCACGGGGGTACTTCAGCTCATGAAATCCAACAAAAGATCGCTCACCATGGGACACCTTCAACACCATCTTTACATTTTTCTGTGCACAGCCTTAAGAATTAATTGGTGTAGAATTGTGATAATGGAGGGAGCTGGATGAAGGGCATGTGCCTCACTGGAAACATGCCAATGGGATCTTGTAGAAGTGAAGGGGGTCTCAGCTGTCAGCTGGCGAGCCAGCGAAAACCACATCTGGACTCGTTTCGAAAAGCCAGCAGCATCTGCTCGGGCACTTGACAAGCCAGCATTCCCGGGGATGGAATTCCCACCAATCGGAAACTGCCAGCTTATCAGAGACCAAGAGCTCTATTGAACGGCACAGCCATCAGGTAAGTAGTGGCTGCTTCCGGGATGACACCCACCTCAGGATTAGGATCGTCGCTGGATACCAGGCCAGAGTTGAGTGATAGAGGGAGGCGGAAATAGATTATCATAGAACTTACAGTGCAGAAGGAGGCCATTCGGCCCACCGAGTCTGCACCGGCTCTTGGAAAGAGCACCTTACCCAAGGTCAACATCTCCACCCTATCCCCATAACCCAGTAACCCAACCCAACACTACTGGCAATTTAGCATGGCCAATCCACCTAACCTGCACATCTTTGGACTGTGGGAGGAAACCAGAGCACCCGGAGGAGACCCACGCATACACGGGGAGGATGTGCAGACTCCGCACAGACAGTGACCCAAGCCGGAATCGAACCTGGGACCCTGGAGCTGTGAAGCAATTGTGCTATCCACAATGCAACCGTGCTGCCCCTAAATCGCAGGGTTGGTTTCACTGGGGAAGGAGGGGTGGTGAATGGGGTTCAGTAGCAATGACAGGGGTTTGACTCTCAGTGGGTCCTCCCTTTCCCGATGCCTAGTCCGTCGATCAGTCATTGAGTACCTTTGAATGAAGGACTCCTTTCTAGAAACAGAAAAAAACCTTGCATGGGTTTGCTTATGATGCGCCACCTGCCGCTGGGTTAATATCAACAGAGGATGAGTCCCTTAAGTTGCCCACTTAAAAGCTTCAATAGGCATGGGCAGCATGGTGGCGCAGTGGTTAGCACTGCTGTCTCACGGCGCCGAGGTCCCAGGTTCGGTCCCGGCTCTGGGTCACTGTCCGTGTGGAGTGCACATTCTTCCCGTGTTTGCGTGGGTTTCGCCCCCACAACCCAAAAGATTGTGCAGGTTAGGTGGATTTGCCACACTAAATTGCCCCTTAATTGGAAAAAATGAATTGGGTACACTAAATATATGGAAAAAAAAGCTTCAATAGGTGGCGAGACGGAAAGGCCATTCTTGGATCTTCTCACCACGGAGTGAATCAGGGTGGAGGACCCCACCCACCACTGGGGTGGAGGAGGGAAGTCAACGAGGTCCCCACCCACCACCCGCACCCCTAATTTAATGTCCCCTCTCCCCACCACCACACCTGCCACAGGTGAAGGATACAAGGTTCCGCCCAGCATTCCCCCCCAACTCCCCCAACTTGGAAAATCCCATGTTCAAACACTGGCATATGCCAAGTTGTTCAATCATCAATCTGATCAGGAGCAGCAGAATGGAGGCTACACGAGACTCGAGGCAGTTCATAAAGATTTCACGGACCTCAAAAATGATGGCCTGGATGTGGAGATGAGCATCCCATTTCCATTTCCAGGGGCTGGTTTAGCACAATGGGCTAAATAGCTGGCTTGTAAAGCAGACCAAGGCCAGCAGCACGGTTCAATTCGCGTACCAGCCTCCCCGAACAGGCGCCGGAATGTGGCGACTCGGGGCTTTTCACAGTCACTTCATTTGAAGCCTACTTGTGACAATAAGCAATTTTCATTTCATTTCATTTTTCAACAGATCCAATTTTTTCTGACAGAGGAAGGGACGGGGAATGGTTCACACAGAAGGGAATCCCAAACTCAGTGCTGACTTTAACTAGACCATATTTTGATCATTGCTAGGGCCTCAACCCACAATCATATATTAACCAAATAGATCTATAAGCTCTCGAAATGAGGATACAGTCTGTTTAATTAGATATTTAAATGTCCCATTCTTTAAGCTGTCAGAGTTTTAAAAAATGGCCCTCTGCTCGATTGCTTTGATTGACAGGTGGAGGTTAGAAAAAAAAGCAGCAGCACCTGATTGTGTTTCATTATGAGTTCTTGGATGAGTTCCATTATCTCATCTGGTTTTACAGTTTGATTGATAGCTTAAAGAACCTATTAAAGGATTAGCTGTCTTTGATGTGTGGTCTGAATAGATGTTTTTGCTCATTTTTATTAGAAATTAACCACTTGAGGAGATTTAAAAACATTGAATGGGTTTAATGAATGACCAAGGGAATGGGGTGGCTTGGGAGGTAAGGAGTGATTGAGGGCGAGAGGGCAAACAACTTCTAAAGCAGCCTCGGCATTCGCCTATTCCCATGACCACCTACGATATGGTCCAGCGGGTTGTGAAGTTTTTCAACTCGAGCTACCCGCCTTGCTAGCCAAAAACTGGCCCCTGGTGATGAATCTTTAATCACTGTCGAGCCCAGGACAGTCTGGCAGGATTAGTATACTCACTCTTGGGGGGGAAAGGGTGTGAGGAGAAGAGAAGAGATTTTAAAACCATCAGGCCAGCTTCAAACAGAACATGCAGCCAGACGCGAAGCTCTGAAGCCAAGCAAACAAAGATAAAAGAACAGCAAAACTACGGGTAGGAAAAGTGAGAAATTTAGCTAACTTATCAAGGTAACTTGAAGGAAAATTGAGGAGGGTGGATGGGGGTTTCAGCCGAAGCGAGGAGATATCTTCACATGAGGACACAATCCCAATCTGACCAAGCAGGCTATGTCTTCATTTCTTCAATGTAGTGTCTTGTTTCGATGCAATGTTAGGGAGTCATCTTTTGCTTTGTGCAATGATTCAAGACAATTTGCCTTGCTCAGCAATCGGTAAACCCTGAAAAAATGTGGGTGATGAGTGAGTAGCTGCCCAGTGTAGGACAAGGCCACACACACACCAGAAGTCAGTGGCTTTGATTCTCAGTTAAACTGTTTACTGATCTCTTTTTTTTATAAATGTATTTTATTACAAACTTATATAAATGGTAACAAAACATAAAACAATCCAGGGAACAAACTCCTCAACACACAATTTATACAGTTTGTACAAATGTTTTCCCTGTTTTCACCACTCCGCCACAACAAACAATTCCTCAAACATGCCCTCCAACATCCCCCACCTTGCCTTGAAGCCCTCCGCTGAACCCCTCAATTCGTATTTGCTCTTTTCTAACAAAGAAAGTCACATAATTCTCCCAGCCAGGCCGCCACCCCCGGCGGCTCAGCTGACCACCATCCCAATAGAATTCTTTGCTGGGCAATCAGAGAGGCAACAGCCACAACATCATCCTTCCTCCCCTCCATCAGTTCCAGCTTCTCCGAAATCCCAAATATCACCATAAATGGGTCCGGCCCAACCTCCAACCCCACTATCCTCGTTAATGCTGTGAACACTCCCGCCCAGAATCACTCCAAATTCTCGCAACCCCAGAATATATGCGCATGGTTTTCTGGTCCCCGCCCACATTTCTTGCACTCATCTGCGACCCCCTGGAAGAACCCACTCATCCTTGCTCGGGTCATATGTACCTATGTACTACCTTGAACTGTATTACGCTCATCTTTGCGCATGAGGAAGTCACATTTACCCTTCATAGTGCCTCACTCCATACTCCCCTGTTTATCTCCCCTCCCAGCTCCCCCCAATTCTCCTTAATCTTCACCACCTGCTCACCTGCTGCGATCCATATAGGTTTCCGATCCTGCCCTCCCCTTCCACGCCTGCCATATCTCTTTCCAAACCTTCTGTGCAAAGTCCTTTACCTGCACGTATTTAAACTCATTTCTTCTCAGGCGCTCTTCCCTCACCTTCAATTCCTCTATACTGGCAAACATTTCTTGCAGGTACAGATTCCTCACCTTAACCAGCCATATTTCTCTCCACTTCCTATACATACCGCCTGCGCCACCCCCCCCCCCCCCCCCACCCCCCCCACCCCCACCCCCCAACCCCAGCTCGAATCCACAGTTTTCGCACAGCGGTGTCAACATCGACATCCCCTCTATCCTAAAATACTGGTTCCAGATCTTTACTGTGGACTGTACTACTGGGCTCTCCGCGTATTTCCTTGGCGCCAGTAGCAACGTCGTGTTGTCATTGCCCTCAGGCAGGACCCCCTACAGGATTCTTCCTCTATCCTGACCCATTCTACCCCCTCTCCTTCCCAACACTGCCTCACCTTATCCACGTTCGCTGCCCAGTAATAATGCAGCAGGTTCGACAACGCCTCTGTCTCTGTAACAGGGTCCCCTTAACCCATGGCCCCTTCCCTGCCCAGACAAAGTCTGATATAATTGTATCCAGCTTCTGGAAAAAGGCCTTCGGTACAAAAATTGTAAGCATCAATATGAACAGGAACCTCGACAAAACATTCATCTTCACCACTTGGACCCTCCCTGCCAGAGTCAGAAGCAGGGTGTCCCATCTCTTCAGATCCTCCCTCACATCCTCCACCAGCTTTGTTAGATTCCAATTATGCAGCATCGTCCACTCTTTCGCTACTGGAATCCCCAGATATTTAAACTTATCTCTGGCCACCTTGAATGGCAACCCTCCTAGGTTGGCTCACTGACCCAGCTCGTTCACCGGAAACACTTCACTTTTCCCTACGTTTAATTTATATCCAGAGACCACCCCAAACTTCTCCAACGGGCCCATAATCTTCCCCCTGCTCTCCAACGAGTCCGAGATGTACAAAAGCAGGTTGTCCGTGTATAGCGACACCCAATGCCCCCTACTCCCCCTCGTAATCCCTTGCCACCCTGTCAACCCCCTAAGGGCCATTGCCAGAAGATCTATAGCCTGCACAAACAACAGCAGTGACAGGGGGCACCCCTGCCTTGTTCCCCTATGCAGTTCAAAGATTTGTGTACCCGTACACTTGCCATTGGTGCCACAGATAACAGGCGCACCAATGCGACAAACTTCGGCCCAAACCCGAACCTTCCCAGGACCTCAAACAGGCACTGCCACTCCACCCAGTCAAATGCCTTCTCCGCATCCATGGACACCACCACCTCCGGTACCATGATCACATTTAACAGCCTCCTTATATTACTAGAGAGCTGCCTGTCTGGTCCTCTGCAACCACTCCCGGGACATAATCTTCCATCCTTCCCACCACCAACTTAGCCAGCACTTTCACATCCGTATTTAACAGCGATGTGTTGCTGCAATTGTACAGGGTCTTGGTGAGGCCACACCTGGAGTATTGTGTGCAGTTTTGGTCTCCTTCTCGGAGGAAGGATGTTCTTGCTCTCGAGGGAGTTCAGCGAAGGTTTACCAGACTGATTCCAGGGATGGCGGGACTGTCATAGGAGGATAGATTGACAAGGTTGTGATTGTTCTCGCTGGAGTTCAGAAGAATGAGGGGGGATCTCATGGAGACTTATAAAATTCTAACAGGACTAGACATGGTAAATGCAGGGTAGATGTTACCAATGATGGGTGTGTCCAGAACCGGGGGTCACAGTCTGAGGATTCAGAGTAAATCATTTCGGACAGATATAAGGAGACATTTCTTCGCCCAAAGAGTGGTGAGTCTGTGGAATTCATTACCACAGGAAGTAGTTGATGCTAAAACATTGAATATATTCAAGAGGCAGCTAGATACAGCACTTGGAGAGAATATGATCAAAGGCTGTGGGGAGAAAGCAGAATTAGGCTATTGAGTTGGATGATCTGCCATGATCGTGATAAATGACGGAGCAGGCTCGAAGGGCCAAAGGCCTCCTCCTGCTCCTATCTTCTATGTATCTATGTTTATGGGCCTATATTACCCACCTTCCAATGGGTCCTTCCCCTTCTTTGGTATCAATGTGATTGTTGCCTGTGCTATTGTCTCCAGTAGCTCCCCCTTCTCCAACGCCTCATTAAATGCCCCTAAGAGATGCGGTGCCAGGCCCGTTCCAAGCTCCTTATAAAATTCCACCGGGTATCCATCAGGCCCTATGGCCTTCCCCGACTTAATACCCCTTATACTGTCCAATACCTCCTCTAGCGCCTGCCTCTTCTCTTCCTCCAACTGTGGAAACTCCAATCCATCAAAAAAATGCCCCATGTCCTCCTCCTCGCCCCCCTGTGGCCGCCTGTACAACTACTTATAGTAATCCCTAAATGCCTAATTTTTCTTCCCCAGCTCCGAAACAGCATCTCCTGCCCCAGTCCGTATCTTCAATATTTTCCTGGACGCAGCTCGTCTCGGAAGCTGATGTGCCAACTTGCCTTCGACCTGCCTTCTCCCCGTATTCGTATTGCACCCCCTTGCCCTGCACAGCTGCCCTACCACCCTCCTTGTTGTCAACCTGTCAAATTCCCCCTGCAACTTTTTCCTCCTCGCCAATCCCTCCATGGTGGGCACCCTCAAGTACTCCCTATGTACCTCAACTATCTTGTTCATTAACCGTTCACATTCCTCCCTCCTTTCCCTATCCTCATGTGCCTTGAACAAGATAATCTCCCCTTGGACCACCGCCTTTATGCTTCCCAAAATGTTGCTGCCAACAGCTCTCCGTTTTGGTTCAACTCAACATAGTCTTTAATCACCGACCGCACTTTATCACAAAACCCTCTATCCGCCGACAACCTCGAATGGAGCGTCCACCCCAGCCTCTGCTCCCATCCTGATCTAAGCCGAATCTCCAGCCAATGGGACGCATGGTCTGAGATTTCTATCCCCCTATACTCTGCCCCTCCACCCCAACCAAAACCTCCCACTCACCACAAAGATTCTTGAATATAAACATGTGACAAAAGGGAGTACTCCACCCTGGGTTCTTAACGAGCCACGGGTTCACCATACCCACCCTTCCCATGAACCCTCCCAGCTCCTTTACCATTCGTAGCCTATCCATTGACCAAGGACTCTATATATCTACCCTCAGTTCTAGAACACAATTGAAATTTCCTCCCATGAGCAACTTGTATGTGGCAAAGTCCGGGTTCATTGCCAGCAGCCCCATCATAAAACCTACATCGTTCTAATTCAGTGCACATACATTCACCAATGCCATCGGCGTCCCACCAATACTCCCCTCGCACCATCACTCGGATCCCTCACTTCCTTTGTACTCACAAATCCTGTTTTCTTGCTCATCAGAATGGTCACTCCCGCAACTTTGAATCAAACCCCGAGTGGAACACATGACCCACCCATCCCTTTCTCAGCCTAACCTGGGGCTGGATTCTCCATTATTGGGACTATGTCCCGAAGCCAGTATCAAAACGGTCGGGTTTTACGCCAAAAAAATGTGGATCAAAGGGACACAAATTCCAAGCCCTGTAGGGGGCTAGCAGGGACCCGGAGTAGATCTCTCAGCTTTTGCAGCAGATATGGGCCCCTGCACGTCCGGATCAGAGGCCGCGCATGCGCACGGCAGCGGCCTCCAGCAGCCGCTCCATGGCACACGCGGACCACAGAGCTAGACCCAAAAACGAGACCCTCCTGATCGGCCGAGTGCCCAACCCTCAACCCCCGCACAAGCATTCCCCGGCCGCATATAAGGCCGCCCCTGGCCTCCGATCGACCCGCCCCCGACCAGGGCAGCAAGTCCGCAGCCACCACACGACCGGCTGGAGCACATTAGTTCCACGCCGTCGGGACTTTGGCCGGGCAGGGGCGGAGAATGGTGGAGCAGGCCTCTGGCAATGGCACCGGGTAGGTCCCAGTGGGCCCACAGAATCGGTGAACCGGCGCCAGTCCTGATTTCTTGCAGGAATCATGGATTCTTCGCCCACACGCCGGCCTCGATTTCGACCGAGGATGCAGAGAATCCAGCCCCCGATCCTTCACGTGGATGTGCATCTCCTGCAGAAAGACCACCTATGCCTTTAAATTCTTGAGGTGCGCAAAGGCTCAAGATCTTGTCACCCGTCCATTGAGCCGACGCACATTCCATGTTATAAGCCTTACCGGGGGCTTGCGCCTCCATTCCCCCCCACCATCTTCCCGTTTTGGCTCTACCCCAAAGGAGTAAGGGGGGTCGGCCATCCCCTTACAAACTTCTCACTCCTGCTACCCATTGTCCACCCAACAGGGAAAAGAAAAAAGCCCCCCCTCCCTCCAACCCCCGCTCTACCTGTAACCCTCATTGTTCTAAAGTGTCAGCACCTCCATCTCCCAAAAATGTTCAGTTCTCCCCCAGTTTATGCTCCTTGATAAAGTCATTGGCCATTTCTGGGATCTCAAAATAGTATTACCTGCCATCAAAAGTTACCCATATTTTCGCAGGGTAGAGCACCCCAAACCTGATCTGCCGTCGATACAGCACCAACAGCCCTGTTGAACCCCACACGCCGTTTTGCTAGTGCAGCTCCAATGTCCTGGTATATTCGGACCTTGTTCCCTTCCCATTCACAATTCCACTTCTCCTTGGCCCACTGCAGTATCTTCTCTTACTCCACAAACTTGTGGAGTCTCACGATCACTGCCCACGGCGGCTCCCCAGCTCTCGAACCATACCTCGTGGCTCCTTCAAGCAGGCTGACTATTCGCAGATTCTGTCTTCTCAACCTGTTTTCCTGCTCCTCCACCTTTGCTCTTAGCGTCTTGCGAAGGTCTCCTAAGCGCCTCACCTCTGCCTCAAGTGCCACCACTCTATCGCTGTGTTCCAACATCACCCTCTCCATTCTTGGATATGCGACCCCTGTGCCTCCAGACATTTTTCCACCCTCTCCATCGAGCCCTTCAGGGGTGCCACAGCCTCTTCAATCTCCTTCCTCTGCTGATGGAACTCTTCCCTGATAAAGGCCATCAACTGTTCCATCTGGGCCTTCCAACTTGCACTGACCCTTCCCCCTCTGACATAGAATCATAGAATTTACAGTGCAGAAGGAGGCCATTTGGCCCATCAAGTCTGCACCGGCTCTTGGAAAGAGCACCCTACCCAAGGTCCACACCTCCACCCTATCCCCATAACCCAGTAACCCAACCCAACACTAAGGGCAATTTTGGACACTATGGGCAATTTAGCATGGCCAATCCACCTAACCTGCACATCTTTGGACTGTGGGAGGAAACCGGAGCACCCGGAGGAAACCCACGCACACACGGGGAGGATGTGCAGACTCCGCACAGACAGTGACCCAAGCCGGAATCGAACCTGGGACCCTGGAGCTGTGAAGCATTTGTGCTATCCACAAGGCTACCGTGCTGCCCTTTCCCTTTGGTGCTACGTCACAGGTCTCTTCCAACTCCTTGGCCAGGTCTTTCACCTTCTTCTGCCGGGTTTGGTCACCAGCAGACATGCCACTCCTGGGGGTTGGGATACCTCTCCTCCGACCTTCAGCTACACTTCTCCATCGACTTTACACCCATTTTCGGGTAAAAAGAGCCCTTCTCTACGCTTTCAGGTTGGAGCTGCCCTGCGTACGGCCACTCACACCATGGTCGCCTCCGGATGTCCAAATGTTTGTTGATCTCACCAGAGTGAGGTACAGGATAGCAGACAGCACCCATGGATCTTTACGTCAACTAGAATCAGAACCCTCAAAGGAAAAGAACACAAACACAGGAACAGCAGTGTGCATTGCAGTTTCTTGAGCCTGTTTCACCGTTAAATTAGAATATGAATAACATCGTAAATATAACACAAGCTTATCACTCTTCGAAAAGTCAGGCTGATAAATTACCGCAATGGTGATATTCAATCACCTTTTTTTTTCTTTCTACATCACCTTGTCGATCAGTTGCAGTGGTATCACCACAGGTTTCACAAATAGGAAAGGCTTACCTTCAATAGTGGAGTCAGCCAGCACCAAGGACAACAAGGCCATTGCAAAGACAACCGGAGGCATCATCAAGTAACTTGGTAACAGCATCCTTGGCGATGACCTTTAACACTGGCCTGGAAGCCAAGGCCTGGACCAGCGTAAGAGCCGTTTTCAGATAGGACTCACTTCAAGTCTGGAAAGAGAGGACAGAGAAACAAAGAACAAGATTTAAATTGTGCACATTTTAAACCAAAGTGACCAACAAAAGTCTTAGCTTTAACTAATGGGATATTATTTTTCAATTTGAAGTGAGTGGCTCAGTAATCCAGGTGCAGGCTGTTGTGTTATGCTGCTTCGGATAACACAGGCTGCTACTTGATGCAGTCTTAATTAAAGGATGCTCCAGGCTCTGAAATGAGTTCAACGTGTTTATTGAATTATTAACACAGTTCTCAAATGAGTTTGACTCTCTGCTAATCTAACTGCAGTAACTCAGTCTAACTGTACCAGTTTGCTCTAAGCCACGTGCTGGGGTGTGATGCTGCTGATCAACTCTGTCTAACTCTCTAGATGTCGGTCTGTGGAAAGAGGCAGGATGTGAGTGCCTCATTCCTATTATAGTATTTATGTCATGCCCCCTTGTGGTGATGCCACCTCTGAGTGTCCTGATAGCCCATTGGTTGTGTCCTAGTCTGAGTGTTCATTGGTTGCATGTTTGCATATCATGACACAGGCCTTTCAGTTCAGGGAACTGGGATCAAATCTCGTCTCAGCTAATGATCCCTTACTCTCCGAGCTGTAAGAATCCTAAGTGAAAGGAGTTTTGACAGAGTCATACAATTTTCTAGTGGTCAAGGCTCCACAGACCAAATATCTCAATAATATGACATTAAAGTGCCATTATTCTTCACAAAAGTCTTGGGTGTAATGTGTATGTGCAACGTTGGCACAGTAGGGACTATTAGACATTTGGAGAAACGTGGCTGGTGGCGTGTTAAGTGAGCTCAGCACTCCTCCAGAATACAAAAATCTTTATTTTAAATTATTAAGATTGCTATTACTTGTGCCTGGACAATTAGCAGGGGTTTGGAACCCAGCAGAAAACTGACTATTCCTTCCCTCAGAAAAGCCATATTTGAACTTTGAAATAAAACAGTTCAACATTGCAGAAAGATCTAGAGAACTCTCATCTTTGACTCAGTTAGCAGGTGGACTAACCATTGGGGCATTAAGCCAAACGACAAAAAAAGGTGCCAGGTTCGAGTCCCCATCCCGTACATTCGAATAGAGAGAGTAAACGTGCATAGATGGTTCGTGAGGAAGGGTCAGGACTCAACTGTGATGCCACCTATCGCCCGTCAGTCATTGCCAAGATGCACGAGGTCACGGCATTTGGAAAGGAAGAAAGCACAATTTTTGGACTTGTACCCTATTTTGGGTTACAAGAATTGACCAATTAAAGTAAATCAAACAAACTGAGGGACAAGTTAAAGGGACAGCCCCTTAAAGATACTGCCTTCAACAAAAAACGAATCATAAAGAAAAATTAAAACATCAATTCAAAATGTGACCAAGAGGACTGATAATGCACCCTCATCCCCATGGTGCCCACTGGGTAGGAAAGGCCTTGACGGTGTCGGTGGGCTCCGCGTGTTCCCTTTCCAGGGACACCCCATCGCAAGTATAGCTGCTGTGGAAGGGAAGACAGTCGGGTTGGATGACCCCCTCGGTGACCCCCTGCCTGGACCTGTTGATTGAAAGTTTGGCCAGGCCCAGGAGCAGATTCATGAGGTGGTCCTTCTCCCTCCACTCTCTGCATCGCGTGCTTGTAGATGAAGAGAGTGGGGTTGAAGTGCAAACAAAGCTGTAATGAAAAGTGTCTTAAAAAACTAAAAAGGGGGTGAAGTCTAAAACAACCTATATAAGCATGGCCCCATAGCATGAGTCAGCACCTGCTAATGGGCGAGGGAGAAAGAATATGCAAAGTTGAGCCATCCTTATATTAACATCTAGCAGGCAACTGCCTGAGACAGAATCAATAGAAACTGCAGAGAAGGAGTCTCTTCCATAAAAACTTTGGATTTTATAAATCCTTTCCTCTAATTCAATTGTGTGATTTACTTTCTAATATTTTTCCATTACAACTTGTAAGAGAGACAGTCAGCTTGTGGGTGGAACACGCCAGTCATGTTGAATAAAAGCCAGCAAAGAATAATGACCATTTGAATGATTTAACCAGAAATACATGAATATAAGAAAAAACATGAAACGCAGCTTGCCAGCCTCTCCTTCAACCACCTTTGAGGTCACTCATTTGGTCAAGGTAAAGAATCGCATCCATTCAGTGAATGGAGAGATAAATGATCTGGCTGATTCAGCACAGTTTCAGATTCAGGCCCAGAATCTTTCATTGTCATCTCTCCTCTCATTGCAATAACGGTTAAGACCTAATAATAACAACCTCTCCAAATACGAGTCTGGACAGGCTCCTGTGATCACAACGCTTATCGATATTCAGAGAAACTGCCAAGCCTGGGTAAATGAGGCCATGGTCTCATTTTTCAGGAGCATATTTTGCAGAGCTAAAATGTATATCCAAATATTAGGCTTGTATATCCTGAGGAGAGCATATTCTTTTTCCAACGTGGCGTTTTCAGCCCATTTTCTGTTTGATGTAGAAACACAGGAACATTCAGCCACACTAGCTTTCTTCATGATTCATTTAGGTTATCCCTGATCTGTACCTCAACTCCATTTACCTGCTTTATCCCTTTTGGGTCCCACAATCCCAGATTCCCACAAAACTGCTTCCCAATTCAGCTACTTCAAGATCGGGCGGGATTCTCCGACCCCCCGTCGGGTCGGACAATCGCTGGGGGGGGGGGGGGGGGGAGTCCCGCCCTCGCCGGCTGCCGAATTCTTCGGCGCCAGAGATTTGGTGGGGGCGGGAATCGCGTCGCGCCGGTCGGCGGGCTCCCCCCAGCGATTCTCCGGCCCGTAATGGGCCAAAGTCCCGCCCGTTCTATGCAGGTCTCGCCGGCATAAATTGGAGTTGGTCCCTTATCGGTGGGACCTGGCGGCGTGGGCGGGCTCCGGGGTCCTCGGGGGGGCGCGAGCCGATCTGGCCTCGGGGGGTGCCCCCATGGTGGCCTGGCCCACGATCGGGGCCCATCAATCCACGGGCGGGCCTGTGCTGTGGGAGCACGCTATTCCTATGCGCATCCGCGATGGTCGGCGCAAAGGTGAACCCCCCCTGCACATGCGTGTGGGTGACGTCAGCTGTTGCTGATGCTCCCGCGCATGCGCCCACCCGCGTCGGCCGGCGGAGTCCCTTCGGCCCCGGCTGGCGTGGCGCCAAAGGCCTTCCACGCCCGCCGGCCGGCCGGCGCAAACCACTCCGGCGCCGGCCTAGCCCCTGAAGGTGCGGAGGATTCCGCACCTTTGGGGCGGCCCGACGCCGGAGTGGTTCCTGCCACTCCACTGCACCGTTCTGCCCGTCCCGCCGATCCACGGAGAATCCCGCCCGGACCACAGTCTGGATTCCGCCAAGAATGGAGATAGTTTTGAAGTAATCAATTGTGAGGAGGTTTTTACTGAGAATTATACACAATAAACAGGAAAATATCTATAGCATCCCTATAGTACACAAGAGGCCATTTGGCCCATCGAGTCTGCACCCATGCTCTGAAAGAGCGCCGTACCCAGAACCACTTCTCCACCCTATCACTATAACCCCACCTAACCATTAGACACTAAATGCAAGTTTAGCATGGCCAATCCACCTAACCTGCACATCTTTGGACTGAAAACATTGAAGGCAATCATACGGACTCGAAATGCTAGCTCTGTTTCTTTCTCCATGCTTTCAGACCTGCTGAGGTTATCTAGCATTTTCTGTTTTTATTAGCATAGAAACGCTGTTTGGCCCGACCAATCCATGCCAGTGCTTAGGCTCCAATTGAGCTCCCCTTATTCTTCCTGCGATCTTGGGAATAGTGGGATTGTCTTATGAGGAGTGATTGAGGAAAATGGACCTGTATTCTCTAGAGTATAACTCATAGCAAATACTGTGAGTTAATCTCTTTGGAACTTACAACATTTTTAACAGGGTGAGACAGGGTAGATGTGAATGGGATGTTTCCCCTGGCTGGTGAGTCTAGAATCAGGGGGCACAGCCCCAGAATAATGGGAAGCTTCTTCAGAATTCTCTGCTTGATACATTGGCAATTCTCTTGTATTGGACGAGGCGTACTGTTATCTCAGTTGATTTGGTGGCAAGCATGTGGTGTGGAATAGGAACAGCGCAGGTTCAATTGCCATTCAGACCTCCTTTCTCACCCTTCCCAAGAGTGGAAAGCATAAGCAAACAACCACTGACAAAATAAACACCAAAAAAAGGGTTCAGGACCACGCATCAGCAGACAATGAGCCAATGACCTGCCTCCAGCTGAACAAATGAATGTAATATTGATGCTTTTTAGTTTAGCTCTTCATTGCAAACGGAAATGCTCTCTCCAAGTTTACTCTTATCCTGGTAGGTATAACCTTACAGTTCTAGTGTCATGCTTGCTATTTTTATTTGCAATCTTTCCAATGCCTCTATATCCTTTTTTATAATATAGTAGCCACAGCTCTACACATGGTCCAAGTGTGGTCTGATCTGATACAAGTTGATAGTAACTGCTCAATTTCATCCCTCTAGAAATAAACTCCAAGTGCTCGACTTGTTTGTGTTTTGGACTTATCGAGCGGGGTCACAACTTTAAGAGATTTGAAATGAAAATGAAATTGCGTATTTGTATTCCCAGATTCCTTTGCTCCTCTACCCATTTAAAAGCTTATGTTCCAAGTAACAAGGGATCTCTTTATTTCTCTTAACAAAAATGTAGTACCTCAGACTTATCCATATTGACTTTTCTCACCAGTTATATGCCAATTCAGAAAGTTTATTAATGTCTTCTTCTAACTTGTTGCAGGCCTCCTCAGTAACTCCTCCCCACTGAAAAAACAACCCCCCACCCCCATTTGTTACCATCTGTAAATCTAGAAATTGTTTTTTGATTCCAAAGTCTGAATCGTTAATATAAATTGTGGATTGTGCTCTGAGCACTGGACCTTGTGGGAACCCATTTCTATGCCTCAGCCACTCTGAATCCCTTATTCTTTACTTACTGTCCTGAAGCCAGTTAGCTATCTATTCTGAAACTTGTCCCCTGATCCCACATGTTTTAATCTTATTCTTTACTATATAGTGTGGAACCTTAAAACAGACCTTTTGGAAATCTAGATATATTACATCTACTACATTACCCTTGTGTGATCTCTGGGTTTTAAAAAAATTCAATGAGGTTGGCCAAGGCTTTCACCTTTGAAATCCAATCTGACTACTCATCATTACATTTTTTATTTCTAGCATTTTAAAAAAATTCCTTTAGTAGAGATTCCATTATCTTTCCACCAATGTTAAGCTAAATGAACTATCTCCCTTGTTAGATACAGGTATAACATCAGCAGTCATCTGATACTACAACGTTTCCTAGCAAACTATGAAAGGTGTATAACATAGTGCCTCTGTTATCTCTTCCTTAAGTAAAAGTTGCGGTAGCAATCCATCCAGACGAGGGGATTCATCCCTTTATGAGTTGGATAAATGTATTTACTATCTTTCCTCTCTCTATTTTAAATGTGGTTACATCATTTCTAACTTTTAAAAAATAAATTTAGAGTTCCCAATTAGTTTTTTCCAATTAAGTGGCAGCACAGTAGCATTGTGGATAGCACAATTGCTTCACAGCTCCAGGGTCCTAGGTTCGATTCCGGCTTGGGTCACTGTCTGTGCGGAGTCTGCACATCCTCCCCGTGTGTGCGTGGGTTTCCTCCGGGTGCTCCGGTTTCCTCCCACAGTCCAAAGATGTGCAGGTTAGGTGGATTGGCCGTGATAAATTGCCCTTAGTGTCCAAAATTGCCCTTAGTGTTGGGTGGGGTTACTGGGTTATGGGGATAGGGTGGAGGTGTTGACCTTGGGTAGGGTGCTCTTTCCAAGAGCCGGTGCAGACTCGATGGGCTGAATGGCCTCCGTCTGCACTGTAAATTCTATGATAATCTATGAAGTGTCAGCGTGGCCAATCCACCCACCCTGCACATCTTTGGGTAGTGGGGGCAGGACTCACGCAAACATGGGGAGAATGCGCAAACTCTACACGGACAGTGACCCAGGGCCGGGATCAAACCTGGGTCCTTGGCGCCATGAGGCAGCAGTGCTAACCACTGTGCCACCATGGTGCCCTATCATTTCCAACTTATGATGGCCACCTGATCTGGCTCCCTGATAAATACTGAAGCAAAACAATTATTTAATGTTTCTGTCATTTCATTATTTCTGCCTGAGATTCTATTCAGACCGTGCCTTGGTGGCCATATTCAGACAGTGATGACTTTGCAGCATTACTGTCTCAGAGCCAAAAGATTGCGGTTTATGCTCCATGCATAAACTACTCTGACATTCCAACGTTGTGAGCGAGTGTGCAGAGGTGCAATACTTTTGATGTGGTTAAACTGATTGCACCTGTAGCGCAGGTGGATGCTGAAGGGACTGTGTCGCAGCTAACTAAAGAGCCGGAATTTCTCCCAGTGTCCTGGCCTACGCTCCTGCCTCTTTAACCACTCCACTGACACAAGCATCTTGACTTTCATCCCACAGCTGCTTGCTGTGTGCAAAATGACTGCTTTGTTTTACTGTCAGCGCACTTGAAAGTAATTGATTATATATGAGGTACTTTGTCATTTTCTAAGAGATGTGATAAGATGCAATATAAATGCAATCACCCTTTCAATGACATGAGGCTAGCATCCTATCCAGGGGCTTGCTGAGATTCTCGAACAGCTATAAATAAATGTAAAACTTTAATGAAAGGAAATTTCTAAGATGGTGGATTCCAGTACTCTAAAAGTCAAATGTAACGTTTGTCTCTCCTCCACTCTCTCACATATTACATACTTCCCGAGTCCCATTTTCTCGATGCTGATGCGGACTCAAAATTGGAACTAATCTGCATATCAAAACGGACGTCGACAAGGCTCAAACGCGCTTTAAGATATCAGTCATGGTTTGGAGCACTCCTATCTCAGAGGCAGAAGATTGTGTTCAACTTCCACTCGAGAGACAAATTCTAGGCTGACCTTCCAGTGCAGTATTGAGGGAGTGCTGCACTGTTGGGGGGTTCTGTCATTCTGATGCGGCATGAAAGCAACGCAAGTGATTTCCCTATTGGGAGTGTTGATGTTGAAATTGTGCTGCAATTGAGTGCATGCATTACTTTGGTAATGAAAAGCAACTGCCCCCCACGCGGGAAAGGATTAAGGAATTATTGCAAGAGTAGAAAAAAAACAGTTCCGCAGGCGTGGGTTAGTTATGGTCAGTGGGTTACAATGGGTGTTCGGGAGAACTAGAGGAATCAGTGTGTTTACGCTGTAGGCCGGAATTATCCGGCTATTCTTGCTGATGGATCTTCCGGTCCCGCCGAAGGTGAACCCCCACTGTAGGTTTCCCGGCGAGTGTGGGGGGGGGGGGGGTTGCATTAAATGGGAAACCCTGTTGACAGCAGCGGGACCATAATGACCAATGGCAGGCTGTCTCTGCCACCGTGAATCACATCGCGGTAGAAAATCCCGCTGTAGTCTTGAAACTAAACCTGGTTTAAGCTTCATATTCAGCCTTCCTTCAGTATATGATGAGTGGATTTAACAAGGTGGATATAAGACCATAAGACATCGGAGCAGAATTAGGCCACTCGGCCCATCGAGTCTGCTCCGCCATTCAATCATGGCTGATATTTTTCTCATCCCCATTCTCCTGCCTTCTCCCCATAATCCTTGACCCCCTTATTATTCAAGAACCTATCTATCTCTGTCTTAAAGACACTCAGTGATTTGACCTCCACAGCCTTCTGAGGCAAAGAGTTCCACAGATTCACCACCCTCTGGCTGAAGAAATTCCTCCTCATCTCTGTTTTAAAGGATCGTCCCTTTAGTCTGAGATTGTGTTCTGGTCCTAGTTTTAAAAAAAGATCCCATGGCACTAACCCAAGAAAAGGGATGTTCCCCCGGTGTCCTGATTAACAGCCCTTACACAACATCTGAATCAGATTACCTGATTATCACTTTGCTTTTATGAGGGGGTTCGCTATGCACAAACTGACTGCCGCATTTTCTACATTGCAACAATGGATTCAAACATACATTGTCAGTAATCACTTTGGGATGTCTGAAGATAAATACAGGTGATTTATTTTAGACATAGGGCGAAAAAGCCTCGCAGACTAATGAATCACGTTTCGAGGGCACCCAGAGGAAAAGCTGCCCAAAATCGGAAACCATTCTGGAATGTTAACACTGTGTTCAGCTTGCTGCATTCACTGCATTATGGTGACAAACCGCAAACACTGAAGCACAAACAAACCTGACCGCAGTCCAGGGTTAGAAGAGACTGTTAAATATGCGCGATGGAAGAACATAGTAACTTGCACTTTCCGGAATGTCGGACTTTAATTTCAAACTGTGTTGTGCCCTAAAATGAAGGAAAATTAAAGTTGAATGTACTTCAACAGGATAATGCTGCTTTGCTCTCTGACTCCATCTATCACTGCTCGATCGTCATGCCATCTGTGCCACAGTGCCCTCCCTGGAAATTATACGTGCCACTTCCCACATAGCGGAGGGTTGTTAGTGCTAAGGAATGGAATTCTTCCCAATGCCAAGACACTCCCAGACCAGGTATAGCAGATTCCAAGTAAGTGCCTTTAAGCAATAGCTGCTCGCTGTTGTAGCTGAGCAAGGGTTAATGTGGGACTGGAGACCAGAATCACCCACAGTATGATGTAGAGAATCACATGATTGCATACTGAGGCATTGGCCGGGATTCTCCCTTCCAGGGACAAAGTCCCCACGCCGGCGGGAAAACCGGCACCAACAACTCCGTTGTCAACGGGCCCCCAAGGTGAGGAATTTTCACCTGCCTCGGTGGCTAGGTGGACGCCGGGGATGAGGCTCCGCTCCAGCCGGCGCCGAAGGGACTGCACAAATTCGTGCATGCACGGAACGGCCATCGTGATCTCGCGCATGCGGGGAACTGCCGGCATGATTCCGCGCATGCGCAGACCGGCCGTTGTGTTTTGCCGCCTGCGCGGGGGGGTTCTCTTCTCCGCGCCAGCCATGGCGGAGCCTTACAGGGGCCGGCGCGGAAGGAAGAAGTGCCCCCAACGAACAGGCCCGCCTGCCGATCAGTGGGCCTTGATCGTGGGCCAGGCCACCGTGGGGCCCCTCCTGGCGACAGACCCCCCCCCCCCCCCCTCCCCGAGGGCCGCCCACGCCGACTTACCTGCCAGGTCCAACCGTGTGGGATCATACGTAACCCACGCCGGTCAGACTGGCCAAAAACAGACGGCCGCTCGGCCCATTGGGGCCTGGAGAATCGCCGAGGGTGCTGCTACCAACAGCCCCCGACCGGCATGGCAGGAAACCTCCCCCGCCCGAAAAACGGCGTCGGAAAATACGGTAGCCGGCGTCGGGGCGGGATTCGCGCGGCCCCCCGGAGATTCTCCGACCCGGCGGGGGGTCGGAGAATCCCGCCCATTGAGTCTTGAAGGAGTCAGCATGGAGGCAGCTCCCATGCACAGCAGTACCTGGGATACATGCTTAGTTATGGCTTAACAATAAAAGGTCTATGTTTAAACATACAATTCTCTGGACCTCTTAATGAGAGACCATACAACCTTGACTGATACCCAACCTCAGAACTGCACCATTTTATTGGACCAGGGAGCCATTTTTATCCAGTTTCCTCCACCATCAGCACCCTCCCCCCCCCCCTCCCCCCTCATCCCACCCCCCCCTGGCTCCAGCTATCGCTGCCTCTACCTTCCCCCAGCCAAACTGCCTCCACCTACCCCCTCCAACCCCAGACCAATTCCACCTACCCTCTCCATCCCCTGCCATCCCCTCCCCCCAGACCGGCTCCACTTCCCCCCTCCATTACCCCCCCACCCCCAAGTATGACTCCACCTACTCCTTCCATCTGCCCCCTCCTCACCAACAGGTTCCACCTATGCTCTCCACCACCACCCTGCCCCCCCCCCCCCAACACATACCTGCTCTCTGGCATCTCTGAATAAGTTTGCTAAATAGTCTTGAAATGAAATTTGGGGTGCGATCCAATGGCATGCTGTGCCAGAAAAGCAGTTAGCCGTGGTGCAGTGTGGCCACTGAAAGCCGGGAGACCCTGATCCCAGGATCTACACAGCTCCCCACACCTCGTGAGACCCAATGCAATCTCACGAGAGGTTGTGATGTAAATCCCCCCCATTGTGGGTGGGATCACATTTTGGCAAATCTGCATATACAAACCAGGCAGCTAACCTCACTCTAATGTGCAGATTCCCGGGGTACCTGGGGCTTTGCGATTCATCCCCTTCATCTCGGAGAACTCGGGCGAGCGCCGATCAGCAGTGGTCTCCACAAACAAGATGTGGAGATGCCAGCGTTGGACTGGGGTGAGCACAGTAAGAATCGCACATCGCGCGACAATCGTCAGGCAGGAATGTTCCCTTCCAGTCGGGGAACACTTCAGCTGTCAAGGGCATTCAGCCTCTGATCGCCGGGTAAGCGTTCTCCAAGGTGGCCTTCAGGACCCGCGACAACGCAAAATCGCTGTGCAGAAACTTATGGACAAGTTCCGCACACATGAGTACGGCCTCAACTGGGACCTTGGATTCATGTTGCATTACATTCATTCCCCACCACCTGGCCTGGGCTTGCAAAATCCTACCAACTGTCCCGGTTTGAGACAATTCACACCTCTTTAACCTGGGGTTACCCCTATCTCTGGATCTGTAAACACTTAATTAACTGCAAATGTTTGCATTCTAAGCATTGTCTTGCATCTTTGAATTTGTCTCTATATATATATATATTTCTGGAACATGCATCTTCATTCACCTGAGGAATTCCCTCACCTGCCGCCTCACAAACGCCCTCACCTGCATGTATCTGAAAGCATTTCCCGGGGGTATCTCAAACTTCTCCTCTAGTGCCCCTAGGCTCGCAAACGTCCCATCAATGAACAGGTCCCCCATTCTTCTAATCCCCGCCCGATGCCAGCTCTGAAACCCCCCGTCCATCCTCCCCAGGACAAACCGGTGGTTACCCCTGATCGGGGACCACACCGAGGCTCCCATTGCACCCCTGTGCCGTCTCCGCTGGCCCCAGATCTTTAGCGTTGCCACCACCACTGGACTCGTGGTGTACTTTGACGGCAAGAGCGGCAGCGGTGCCGTCACCAGCGCCCCCAGGCTCGTTCCTTTACAGGACGCCATCTCCAACCTCTTCCATGCCGCCCCCTCTCCCTCCATCACCCACTTACGGATCATCGCCACATTTGCTGCCCAGTAGTAGTTCCCTAGGTTCGGCAGCGCCAACCCTCCTCGGTCCCTACTGCGTTCCAGAAACCCTCTCCTTACCCTCGGGGTCCTATTCGCCCACACAAACCCCATAATACTCCTGCCTACTCTCTTAAAAAAGGCCTTGGTGATCACGATGGGAAGGCACTGAAACACAAAATGAAACCTCGGAAGGACCACCATTTTCACCGACTGCACTCTACCCGCTAGCAAGAGTGGTAACATGTCCCATCTTTTGAAGTCCTCCTCCATCTGCTCCACCAACCTCGTCAGATTCCGTTGATGGAGGGCCCCCCAACTCCTGGCTATCTGGATCCCCAGGTACCGAAAGCTCCCTTCCGCCCTCCTCAGTGGTAGCTCGCCTATCCCCCTTTCTTGGTCCCCTGCCTGTACTACAAAAAGCTCACTCTTCCCTACATTGAGCTTATAGCCCAAAAAATCCCCAAACTCCCTTAGAGTCTGCATGACCTCCACCATCCCCTCCACTGGATCCGCCACATACAACAACAGGTCGTCTGCGTAAAGCGACACTCGATGCTCCTCTCCCCCTCGGACCACCCCCCTCCAATTCCTAGACTCCCTCAATGATATGGCCAAGGGTTCAATCGCCAATGCAAACAACAGGGGTCTCGTCTCACGGTACAGCCGAAAATACTCCGACCTCCGCCGATTCGTCACCACACTCGCCAACGGGGCTCTGTAAAGGAGCTGAACCCAACTAATAAACCCTCCCCCGAACCCAAACCTACGCAGCACTTCCCAGAGGTACTCCCACTCTACTCGGTCAAAGGCCTTCTCCGCGTCCATAGCTGCCACTATCTCCGCCTCTCCCTCCACCGATGGCATCATTATCACATTTAAGAGCCTCCGCACATTGGTGTTTAGTTGCCTGCCCTTTACAAATCCCGTCTGGTCCTCATGGATCACCCCCAGGACACAGTCCTCAATTCTCGTAGCCAGCACTTTTGCCAGCAACTTAGCATCCACGTTGAGGAGCGAGATCGGCCTGTACGATCCACATTGCAGTGGGTCCTTGTCCCGCTTTAGGATCAAAGAAATCGTCGCCTCCGACATTGTCGGGGGCAGGGTCCCCTCCTCCCTTGCCTCATTAAAGGTCCTCACTAGTAGCGGGGCCAACATGTCTACGTACTTCCTGTAGAACTCCACCGGGAACCCATCCAGTCCCGGGGCATTCCCTGCCTGCATACTCCCCAAACCCTTGCTCAGCTCCTCCAACCCAATTGGTGCCCCCAAACCAGCCACCTCTTGCTCCTCCATCCTCGGGAATCTCAATTGGTCTAGGAATCGTCTCATCCCCTCTTCCCCCGCTGGTGGCTGGGATCTGTACAGCTCCTCATAGAAGGCCTTGAATGCCTCATTTATTTTCGTCGCACTCCGCACTGTGGCTCCCCTTCCATCCTTGACTCCCCCTATTTCTCTCGCTGCCATCCTCTTACGGAGCTGGTGTGCCAGCATCCGACTCGCCTTCTCACCCTACTCGTAGGTCACCCCCTGCTCCTTCCTCCACTGTGCCTCTGCCTGTGGCCAACAGATCAAACTCCGTCTGGAGACGTCGCCTTTCCCCAAGTAATCCCTCCTCAGGGGCCTCTGCGTATCTCCTGTCCACTCTTAAAATCTCCCCCACTAACCTCTCCCTTTCCATGCCCTCTATCTTCTCCCTATGAGCTCTAATGGAGATTAGCTCTCCCCTGATCACCGCCTTCAGCGCCTCCCATACCACCTCCACCCGCACCTCCCCATTGTCGTTGACCTCCAAGTACCTTTCGATGCACCCCCTCACCCTCCCACACACCACCTCATCTGCCAGCAGTCCCACATCCAACCGCCACAGTGGGCGTTGGTCCCTCTCCTCTCCCAACTCCAGTTCCACCCAGTGCGGGGCGTGATCTGAAATGGCTATGGCCGAATACTCCGTTCCCTCCACTTTCGGGATCAGCGCCCTGCCCAGAACAAAAAAATCTATCCGGGAGTAGGCTTTGTGGACGTGGGAGAAAAAAGAAAATTCCCTGGCCTGCGGCCTGGCAAATCTCCACGGGTCCACTCCCCCCATCTGATCCATAAACCCACTAAGCACCTTGGCTGCCGCCGGCCTCTTTCCATTCCTCGATCTGGAGCGATCCAGTGCTGGGTCCAACACTGTATTGAAGTCCCCTCCCATTATCAGGCCTCCTATCTCCAGGTCCGGAATGCGCCCCAACATGCGCTTCATGAATCCGGCATCATCCCAGTTCGGGGCGTATACATTTACCAATACGTCCCCTGCAGCTTACCGCTATGAGAATTGAGGATTCTGTCCCGGGGGTGATTCATGAGGACCAGACGGGATTTGTTAAGGGCAGGCAGCTAAACACCAATGTGTGGAGGCTCCTAAACGTGATTATGATGCCATCGGTGGAGGGAGAGGCGGAGATAGTGGCAGCTATGGACGCGGAGAAGGCCTTTGACCAGGAAGAGTGGGAGCATCTCTGGGAAGTATTGCGGAGATTTGGGTTTGGGGAGGGGTTTATCAGTTGGGTTAAGCTCCTTTATAGAGCCCCGGTGGCGAGTGTGGCTACGAATCGGCGGAGGTCGGAGTATTTTCAGCTGTATCGAGGGACGAGGCAGGGGTGCCCCTGTCCCCCCTGTTGTTTGCATTAGCAATTGAGCCTTTGGCCATGGCATTAAGGGAGTCCAGGAAATGGAGGGGTGTGGTTCGAGGGGGAGAGGAGCATGGGGTGTCGCTGTATGCGGATGACCTGTTGCTGTATGTGGCAGATCCAGTGGAGGGGATGGTGGAAGTCATGCGCATCCTAAGGGAGTTTGGGGACATCTCGGGCTATAAGCTCAATGTAGGGAAAAGTGAGCTCTGTATGGTGCATCCAGGGGACCAGGGAAGAGGGATAGATGACCTACCGTTGAGGAGGGCGGAAAGGAGCTTTCGGTACTTGGGGATCCAGGTAGCTAGCAGCTGGGGGGCCCTGCACAAACTTAATTTGGCGCGGCTGGTGGAGCAGATGGAGGAGGACTTCAAAAGATGGGATGTGTTGCCACTCTCACTAGCGGGCAGGGTACAGTCGATTAAAATGATGGTCCTCCCGAGGTTTCTTTTTGTGTTCCAGTGCCTTCCTATTAGGATTACCAAGGCCTTTTTTAAGCGGGTAGGTAGGAGCATCATCAGTTTTGTGTGGGCAAACAAGACCCAGAGGGTAAGGAGGGGGTTTCTGGAACGTTGCCGAATCTGGGTGGCTATTATTGGGCAGCCAACGTGGCGATGATCCGTAAGTGGGTAATAGAGGGAGAGGGGGCGGCATGGAAGAGGTTGGAGGTGGCGTTCTGCAAAGGAACAAGCCTGAGGGCGCTGGTGACGGCACCGCTGCCGCTCTCACCGACAAGGTACTCCACGAGTCCGGTGGTGGCGGCAACGCTAAAGATCTGGGGGCAGTGGAGACAACATAGGGTGAGATGGGAACCTCGGTGTGGTCCCCGATCCGGGAGAACCATCGGTTCGTCCCAGGAAGGATGGATTGGGGGTTTCGGAGCTGGCATCGGGCAGGGATCAGAAGGTTGGGGGACCTGTTTATAGATGGGACGTTTGCGAGCCTAGGGGCGCTGGAGGAGAAGTTTGGGTTACCCCCGGGAAATGCATTCAGGTATCTGCAAGTGAGGGCGTTTTTGAGGCGGCAGGTGAGGGAATTCCCGCTGCTCCCGGCACAGGGGATTCAGGACAGGGTGATTTTGGGTGCATGGGTCGGAGAAGGCAAGGTTTCGGCGATATATCAGGAGATGAAAGAAGAGGAGGAGGCTTTAGTAGAGGAGCTGAAGGGCAAGTGGGAGGAGGAGTTGGGGGAGGAGATTGAAGAGGGTCTGTGGGCTGATGCCCTGAGCAGGGTTAATTCCTCTTCCTCATGTGCCAGGCACAGCCTGTTACAGTTTAAGGGTATTCACAGAGCGCATATGACAGGGGGGAGGCTGAGTAGGTTCTTTGGGATGGAGAACAGATGCGGGAGGTGCTCGGGAAGCCCGGCGAATCACGCCCAAATGTTCTGGTCGTGCCCGGCACTGGATGGGTTCTGGAGGGGTTTCGCGAAGACTATGTCCAAGGTGGTGAAAGTCCAGGTCAAGCCAAGTTGGGGATTAGCATTATTTGGGGTGGCGGACGAGCCGGGAGTGCAGGAGGCGAAAGAGGCCGGTATTCTGGCCTTTGCGTCCCTGGTAGCCCGGCGGAGGATCTTGCTCATGTGGAAGGGGGTGAAGCCCCCAGTGTGGAAGCCTGGATAAAATGACATGGCAGGGTTCATTAAGCTGTAGAGGATAAAGTTTGCCTTGTGACGGTCTGCGCAGGGGTGCTTCAGGCGGTGGCAACCGTTCCTAGACTATCTCGCGGAGCGTTAAAGGAAGGTCGGTCAACAGCAGCAGCAACCCAGGGAGGGAGGGGAGGGGAGGGGGTGTCTCTTTCGGGGGGGGGGTTTGGGCGGGCGGGGGAGGGCTTTTTCCTAGGGGTACTTGTAAAAAAAAAAGCATATGGGAGGGTTAATATGTGCGGGAGAAACCCATTGTATAAGTTCTGTATTCTGTTTGATTGATATGTTTATGTTCTGTTCTGTTCTTTTTTCTTTTTCTTTTCTGTTACGGGGGGGGGGGGTGGGGGGGGGGGGGGGGTTTAATTGGTTGAAAATTTTTGTTGGAAAAACTTTGAATAAACACATTTAAAAAAAAAAAAAGAATAGGCATTGGCTTCTCGGCACTCCGAGCAGCGAGAAACACGTTTCTAAACGCACTCACTAGCGACTTTGTTCCCTTTTGGGAGAATTGCCCTCATTGTTTTTGTGATGTTGATCTCTGCCGACCAGAAATTGGATCAGAGTGAGACTGGCCAAATCATGTCAAATCGCCAGCAGATACAGACTTCATCAAGCTTGGGCTGGATTTGTGCTCAACGGTGTTTAACTCAGTTCTCTCACATAAAGTATCTCCACAGAATAAAACTGGCCTCATTGGGCAGCACGGTAGCATTGTGGATAGCACAATTGCTTCACAGCTCCAGGGTCCCAGGTTCGATTCCGGCTTGGGTCACTGTCTGTGCGGAGTCTGCACATCCTCCCCGTGTGTGCGTGGGTTTCCTCCGGGTGCTCCGGTTTCCTCCCACAGTCCAAAGATGTGCAGGTTAGGTGGATTGGCCGTGATAAACTGCCCTTAGTGTTCAAAATTGCCCTTAGTATTGGGTGGTGTTACTGGGTTTTAGGGATAAGGGTGGAGGTGTTGACCTTGTGTAGGGTGCTCTTTCCAAGAGCCGGTGCAGACTCGATGGGCTGAATGGCCTCCTTCTGCACTGTAAATTCTATGTAAATATCTATGTAAACCTAGTTTTATTCTGGTAACATGGTTCCTTCAAATTATTTTGCGTCGGAATTTGAAAAACTACCTAAAGTGCCTCCCTTGAATCCTTCTATTGTATGTGGAGTGATCTGCACTCATTGGATGGAATTTAATGCCCTCCTTCACGGTGGGTTTGGTGACAGAGGGGCATTAAATCATGTCGGGTGGTGGTGGGTGAGGA